>NW_017675952.1:0-31573 GCF_001879085.1 Nicotiana attenuata | reverse complement strand
AACAACTTCCTTCGAAAAATCTCGGAATCCGGGCACGTGGGCCCGGGGTCGAATTTTAGGGAACTTGTGATAAGAGTTGGTAAATTGATTAAATAGCTAGGATTCGATCTTGTGAGTCTATATTAACTAGTTTTTGTTTCGTTTAACTAGTTTGGGATCGTTCGGCTCCGAATTGAGGGCTTGGACTCGTTCTTTGAATTGGAAGTGCACCTTTGGAGCGAGGTGAGTCTCCTTTCTAACCTTGTAAGAGGGAATTGTCCCCATAGGTATAATAATTAAATTAATTTCCATTATATGCGGGGGCTACGTACGTACTAGGTGACGAGAGTCCGTGCGTGGCGGCTATTATGTTATGTCCGGGTAGCCTAGGACCCATAAGCATGCTCTAAGTGATATTCTTGTAACTTGATGATAGATTCGGATTCGTATAAACTACTTTAATTAAGGTAAATGAGACTAGTGAAGGAACCTTATCCTGTTTGGTCTTTCAAAAGAGAATATTGAGTATTCCTGTGAATAACTACTCAATATTGAGTATTCCTGTGAATAACTACTCCTCAGATATACATTATTGTTTGCTTGTTGATGAGCTTATTTATATTTGACCGCGTCGCATGGGTGATTCGCGAGCGGGGTAATAGATGCATCTATGGTTCAAGCCGTTCGACCCTCGGCAGTGCACAATTTACTTTTATGTTGGATCGGGCCGTACGTCCCACGGTGTTACTTGCGCATGGTTTGCTTAACATTTCTCTGAGGAACTGAATTTCATATCTGCTTGAAATATGGTTTAGTATCCATGATAACACTTGGGAGAGAACTGTTACTCCACGATTATTAAATGCTAATAATTTGTGCTATCCTTGCTAATTATAATTTTTTCTCACATTATTTGACCCTAGTAAGTGTCACGTCGACCTCTCGTCTCTACTTGTTCGAGATTAGACGGAACTTACTGGGTACATATTGTTTATGTACTCATACTACACTTCTGTACTTGATTGTACAGGATCTGAGGTAGGTGTATCTGGCTATCAGTCTAATGCGTATCTCTGAGTGGACTCGAGACATCTACGGTGAGCTGCTTCCCTTCCATGCCGTTCAGCAGCCTGAAGAAGTCTTTTCTTATGTATTTTCTTTTTGCTGTCTATTCCGCTTCGGATAGTAGGATGGTGTGATTCTTTTGTGTACTCTACTAGTTGCCCACAGCTTGTGACACCAGATCTTGGCACACACTTTAGTAGACTGTATTATTTTGGGGTTGTATGATTAACATGACTTTATTAATCGTTTCTGATTTTATTTCAACTTAATGAATTATACCAACTATTTTGGGGTAAAGGTAAATGAAAGTTTAATTAGTATTTTCCGCGTTGCCATGCCCGGCAATGGTGTTGGGCGCCATCATGACCTATTGTGAAAATGGGTCGTGACAATGATGGGCCGGCCCGTGGGAGCCCGCAGCCCACATAGGGCTAGGGTGGGTTGACCATTATAAGGCCCATCAAAATGGTGGGCTAGCCCAACCAAGCCCGTCAATTGCTAAAGGCCACGTGGACCGGGCTGGGCTAGCCTGGCCCCGCCCATATTGACAGCTCTAACTACACACTTTATCTTTGCGGGAGTCCTATTACCACCTTGAACTATCTCAAAATGAAATAAATACCACCCTAATATTAGATAACCAGATTCATGGCAAGCAGTGAATACACGCGTTGCCACCTGTTATTTCATTATTTTTTTTATTTTTTTTATTCTTATTCTTTCCCTTTTCCCTTATTTCTCACTCTATTACATTTCCTTTTGTTTTGCTTTTCTTTTTCATTCTCTTACTTTTACTTCTCTCGTTATTTTCTTTCTTATTTTTCAGTTTTTCTAACCTTGGTTGTCGATGCCGTGGTAGTGGAGCTAAATCTCGATCCTTCTTCAATAGTTCAATACTCTATTTGGTTGCAGAAAAATGCTAAAAAGGTAGACAAATTTAAGAATGTTGCTGTTAGATTCTGTAAGAATAAGTATATTTATCATTAATCGTCTCATACAAGAAAAAAGAGTAAACACAGATTTGGTAGAAGATTAATCCTTGAAAAAACTAAACCTTTCCGACTGTCAATTGAGATTTGGCTTTGTTTTGCTTTATATACGTGTAAGTTTTTGTTAAGAGTGTGATTTGTGTGTACGAGAGAAAAAAGATTAGCAGAAAAATAGAAGGAGAATGCCGGGAAAAGTCTCCGGTGGCTTCCTGTTCCGGTGGGCAGCCGAAGCGATAAGAGAAGAGAATAAAGCAAGAAAAGAATAAAGTTATAAATAATACATTTTGGATACAAGAAAATGCTATAAAAATAAGTTTTTAATATATTTTTTTGCTTCTCACTCTTTTTGAGAGAGTAAAATACACACACTTTACCACGTAAACATCGAATGGGTAAATAATTTTATTCAGAGAGGTAATATACTCTTAGTTCGGGAGGGGGGGGGGGGGGGAGGTACTTGTGCATTTTGCCTATTTTGAATTGCTAAGTATCATGTTACTTTTTATGTCGTTTTTGAATATGTAAATTTTATTTTAAAATATTTAGAGATTCTATGGCTGAATTCACGGTTTAAATTAAGAAGTTTGATTCTCGAAATTCGAGTTAAATCACATAAATCGAAACAAATAGAGTTTTAACTTGTTCTTCGACTAGATGGGAGGATTGAATGAGCAAGAGTTCCTTCTGTATTGAGGATTGTTATCTCTTGAAATTTCATCTTAGATACAAATGAGAAATCTATCCTAAATTGCATGTTCTCTACTAAAATCAAAATGGCACCACATCCAATTGGAGTTGCTAGACTATCTTTTTTTTAGTAATGGCATTGTTGTTCAACTAATTAGAATTCGTAGTGTATAATGCCCACTAAAAGAGAGGTTTTTCCTACCAGAATTATAAGTGAATAATCTTAGAAATCAGTTTGTTTCAAATTAATCTTCATGTGTCATTTTTTATTTAATTGATATTCTTGAGTGTCACTGCAAACTATGGAAAGAAAAATGAGAGAAAGTTTTTCTTTTATGGCTTTCATTTGCTTGGATAAGATGCACAAGGGCGTGAATTATTGGTGTTGGGGATTCTCACGAGACAGATTATTTTCTCCTTTCAAATCTCAGCCATTATTTATTTTCCACTAAAAATATTCAGAAAGTATATCTTGTCTACACCCTAATGGGAATTTATCAATATTAATTAATAGATTTTACAAAAATATGTAGATTTCAAGTGAATAATTACCTAATGGACCAATTAGCACCTTTCATGGGTAGAGTACTAGTCAACAATGATATTCCTGACACATATCGAATAAAAGAAAAGTAGAATAATGCATGAAAAATATTTAAAAGAAACAACATATATAATAAATATATGTTGAATACATAGACGACCCTTAAATTTAACAAAAACTTTTATTTAGACACTCTAACCCATGCCATATCTTGTTAGCCGCAAGATCTCTGCTCAAAAGAGAAGAGGCATAAACAAAACTAGAAGCTCACGGAACGAAAAACAGTAAAGACACAAATGTAAACTAGTCAAGGGAGTGATCAAGATCCCCTTCAAAGGCCCATGGAGTCTCATTCCGAATCTCTCCCTCTTCCTCTGGGGTGAAGTCGCTAGTGATATTGAAAATCTTTCGAACAACTTCAGGCGTCTTGTTCTTAATCCTATTAGCCACCGCTTCAGCGCACATCTCAAGCAAACTGTTGATGTCAAGGAAATTTGCAGCTTCTAAGATTTTAAAGATGGTTTTGAAGCCAATGCTCACAAATTCCTTGTCGAAGTTCTCGATTTCTTCTTCATTTGAAGAAGTCAAGGAGTGCATCTTCAGGTAATCAATGATCTTGATCAAGGTTTCTGTGTCGACGTTGCTCAGCGGGATGACACTAGAGGAGCATCCATCTTCGACTATGTTCTTGATTGTTACAGACTAAATGGCAATGGATTCTTCAAACTCAAACTCATGACCATCCGACGACTTCAGAGTCAAAAACTTTTTCTCTGTGGTCGGTGATGCTGCCTCTGCCATTGTTTAAATTTTGGGTCCGCAGTCAAGTGAATGTTCTACCATTCAATTATATATGAATCAGACTAAGAGGTTCTAATAAATAATTTTAAATACCAGATCAGATTATTATATATCGCATCTAATTATTATCTCTTGATTTCGAAGGTTATTTAATTCAATTTTAAAGAATTAAATTATTTCCTAAGTTTCATTTTGTGAACAATCTAGCTTTGAATAAGATTTGTTAAAAATAAAACTTAAGTAGCTTCAAATCTAGTTTTATATAGTGCTATTCAATAAAGAAATTACATCCTAAATACTAGTTCTTATGATAGTGCTTACCTAGATACCGCATTTTAATGTTGTTAGAAGACTGAATTTGCTTGTTATATTTTTTTAAAAAGAAAATTGACTTTTGTTGTATATTTATTATTGTTGTGAAGGAAAACATTATAGAAATTATGAACTTTGTTTCATACTGTAAACATTATAGTCTTTTCGCTTAAAGGTGTTTGATTGGACACAAAGTTTAAGAAAGAAAAAAAATTATTGGGACGTATGAAAGGAATCTACCAAACACACAAGCACACGATGACCAAGTGTGGAAGGGAAAGTCTTGCCTTCTTCAATTTATTGACAAGAATATCTATACAACTCAAGTAATAAACCTTAGTCCTAACAAATATGGAAAACTAGTCCTAACAAATATGGAAAAGAAAAACTCTCCTAGTCCTAAACATAAAATATATTTACTATCCATATATACCCATACACAAACACACACAAACGCTTTAATACCCCCCCCCCCTCCCCATGTTTGGCACATTCGGATTATAAATGCCCAATTTGCACAAGAGAGTAACATACTGAGATTTTCCTAATGCCTTCGTAAAGATATCTGTCAATTGCTCATGTGAAGGCACAAAGCTAGTACGAATATTTCCATTGTCAATCTCGTCACGAATAACATAACAATCCACTTCAATGTGTTTGGTTCTTTCATGAAAGACTGGATTCTTTGCTATGTGCAATGCTGCTTGACTTGCACAATAATGATGAACAGAGGAAGTGTATGTCACTCCCAAACTTGACAAAATTTCCATCAACCATTTCACCTCACAGATTTTTATTGTCATAGAACGATACTTTGCCTCTGTAGATGATCGAGAGACGACATATTGCTTCCTAGTCTTCCAAGATATGGGTGAGTCACCCGACAAGATAAATCAACCTGTGAGGGAGTGTCTAGTCAAGGGACAACAAGCCCAATCAGAATCACACCATCCATAGAGACATAGATCATATTTGCTTTTTCACAAAATACGTTGTCCTAGATTCCCTTTCAAGTAGCGAACAACCTGTAAAGCTGCATCCCAATGCTCCTCTTTTGGTTGCTGCATGAACTGAGATAAAATATGAACACTATGGGACAGTTTCGCCCAAGTGAAACACAGATAAATAAGTCGGTCTATCAAACAACGAGAACGCTTAGGGTCATCAAGTGCCCGACCACCCACCAATACCGTTCGATGATTATGTTCCAACGTCATTCCCACAATTTTAGAACCTAATAACCCAACCTCTAAGACAATATCCAAGGCATATTTTCGTTGGCTTAAGAAGAGGCCTTCTGAAATGTTGGAGACTTCCACTCTCAAAAATATTTCAATCTACCCAAGTCATTCATGTGAAAGCATTTGCCATGATAGGTTTTGAACTCGCGGATAGCCTGGGGCTCATTTCCAGAGATAATCAGATCATCAACACACACAAGGGTATTTACTCATTTTCAAAGTAAAAATAGATTAATCAGAGTATGAAGTCTTGAACCTGTAGTCCTCCAAGGCAGACGACAACTTAGCAAACTAACACCTCGACGTGTTAACCCATAAAGTGACTTTCGAAGTCTACACAATTTTCCTAGACTTGCCACTCGAAACCCATGGGGCAATTTCATGTACAACTCCTCCTGAAGATCCACATACAGGAAGGCATTATGTACATTCATTTGATGTAACTCCCAATTCTTTGCAATTGGTACAACCAAAAATGTGCGGACAATTTGCATCTTTGCCACTGGGGCAAACATTTCATTATAGTCGATCCCCTCTACTTGATGATTCCCAGGAATAACTAGTCGGGCTTTGTGTCGCTCAGTTTTTCCATTAGAGTTGTACTTTATCTTGTAAACTCACCTGCAATCGAGAGCCATTTTGTTATAAGGCAGATTCTCTATTATCCATGTTCCATTATTCTCCAATGCTTGTATTTCTAATCTCATTGCATCTTTCCACTTGCCATCTTTCACGATCCTAGAGAAATGATCCAGTTCAGGTGGTGCAGTGATTACTGCAAGAAAAGCACTTTGTTATACAGAGAATTTAGCACAATTCACATATTGTGTTAAAGGATAAGGCGTGCCTGAGTGATGTTGTGAAGTGGATGGAGGATAAGATAGGCTCAATTTCTGGACGACATTAGTAACATAATCATGCAAACAGACTAGTGTGTATTTTTGGCGGTGTCCGTATCCCAACTGCTTCTCCTGTATTATTTCATCTTCCTTTGTTTCGCCCCTACCTCCTGGTGAATATTTTCTTCTATCTCGTCCTAGTGGTGATCCTCCACATCAAGCTCGTCTTCACGAGCTTGGACCGAGTCACTGCTCCCTTGCTTCAAACTCTTCATTCTCTCCTAGTACCTCCACATGCATTTCTTTATTTTTGTCTTTGCTAGTGTAATGTGTTGATGAAGCGAAAGGGAATTCAGTCTTATAGAAATCAACATCTCGTGAAACAATATATTATTTATTCTCTAGATCATACACCTTCCAACCCTTCTTTCCATAGGGATATCCCATGAAGACACACCTATAGCTTCAAGCATAACATAACGAGCCAAATACTTGAAGATTTCCATACTCAGACACTTGACTATATAATAATTCGTAAGTTGTATTTTCATGCAAGATTGAAGACGTAGTGCGATTAATCAAGTGACAATCCGTCAAAATACATTCCCCCAAAAACTAATATATCGGCAAGTTACCTTAAAAGCGCAAGGCTAGGGCTACAGTCAAGATATGACGATGCTTTCTTTCCAGTCTCCCATTCCGTTGGGGTGTTCCTGTACACAAAGTTTGAAAGACAATCCCACATTCAAAAAATTAATTTCTCGTACATGTAAACGGTCACGACCCAATTCAATTATAGGCCGTGATGGGCCCCAGCACCGTTGCTAGGCAAGCCAACAGTGAACAATCTTGTGATTTCCCTTTTTAATAGGTATTCCAAGTAAATAACTTTTCTTAATTTAAAAGATTTAATAAATAACAGATTTAAAATAATTAAAACGAAAGCATCTGAGTGTAATCATAACCATAGAAATAAAACCAAAACCACTTTGTTGTACAGAGAATTTATCTCAATTCACATATTGTGTTAAAGGATAATGCATACCTGAGTGATGATGTGAAGTGGATGGAGGATAATATAGACTCAATTTCTGGGCAATGTTAGTAACATAATCATGACGGATGTGTATTTTCGGCAGTGTCCGCATCCCAACAGCTCCTCCTATATTATTTCATCTTCCTCAGTTTCTCCCTTACTACCTGGTGAATATTTTCTTCTATCTCGGCTTCGTGGCGATCCTCCACATCAAGCTCGTCTTCACGAGCTTGGACCTAGTCACTGCGCCCCTCGCTTCAGACACCTCATTCTTTCCTAGTAGCTCCACACGCATTTCTTTATTTTTGTCTCTGCTAGTGTTATGTGTTGATGAAGCAAAAGGAAATTCAGTATCATAGAAATCAACATCTCGTGAAACAAGATATTCGTTCTTGTCTAAGTCATATTGTTAAATTGTATGGGTCCACCACACTGTAGAGTACCCCATCCTATATCACTTCCCTCAGTGCTAACTACTGAATCAATATGTAAATGAGACAAAGGATTTTTACGTGGAAAAATCCCACTCAAGGGGACAAAAACCATGACCTACACCTGTATGCTTTCAACTTCACCAACTTGTAAAATACCTATTACAAGCCACTTTGTAATGACTCCATTACAAAGAATTCAACTCAACTAACTTGTGGTACTCTTACCACAAGCCACTTTGTGACTCCCTAGTTACAAAGACTTTTACTAACTTGTGTTGCTCTCACCACAAGCCACTTTGTCACTCTACAGTTACAAAGGCTTTTGACTAACTTGTGATACTCTCACCACAAGCCACTTTGTCACTCTCTAGTAACAAAGACATTAACTTATGACTAAACCTAGTCACAGCATAAACTATGAGAGTTTACGGATTTTACAAAAGATTTCCTAATCAACGCTTCTAAGAAAGCAGGATAGGAATTACAACGAAGAACAATCTTACAGCGTGGTGAGATGGGTCACATGTGGAGGCAGTGTCCTCGTCGTCTTGGGGGTTCATCTCAGCAGAGGGGTCAGCCATCAGCCTCAGCCCCAGCCACTTCACCACCCAACCAGCCAGCTAGGGGTGGAGGACAGTCATCTAGGGGTCGACCCAGAGGGGGAGGTCGAGGTGGTGGTTAGGCCTGCTTCTATGCACTTCCAGCTAGGCCTGATGCGATTGCTTCAGATGCGGTGATTACAGGTATTATCTCAGTCTGCCGCAGGGATGCTTTTGTGTTATTTGACCCTGGTTCTACTTTCTCTTATGTGTCGTCTTATTTTGCCCATTTTTTGGATATGCCCTGCGAGTCCCTCGTTTCTTCTGTTCACGTCTCTATGCCGGTAGGCGATACAGTTGTGGTACACCGTGTGTACCGGTCATGCGTTGTGTCTATTGGGGGTTTGGAGACCCGAGTGAATCTATTGTTGTTATGTATGGTGGACTTTGATGTTATTTTGGGCATGGACTGGTTGTCTCCGTGCCGGGCTATTCTGGACTATCATGCCAAGACAGTGACTTTGGCTATGCCTGGTGTGCCACGGATTGAGTGGCGAGGTTCAATCGTTTATGTCCCCAGTAGGGTAATTTCTTTCTTGAAGGCCCAGCTTATGGTTGGGAAAGGTTGTCTTTCATATCTAGCCTTTGTGAGGGATGTCGGTACAGAGGCTCCCAGTATTGATTCTTTTCCAATTATGAGGGATTTTCCCGATGTATTTCCTGCAGATCTACCGGGCATGCTACCGGATAAGGATATAGATTTTGGTATTGACCTGGTGCCGGGCACTCAGCTCATTTCTGTTCCACCATATCGTATGGCACCAGCGGAGTTGAAGGAGTTAAAGGAGCAGCTTCAGGAACTCCTGGATAAGGGGTTCAGGACATTGCAACCTCTCTTGCTATGGAATTTTGAGGGTCCTCCTCAAAATTCTGCCCAGTTTGATGGGTTGACGTTTCTGACTGTTGCTCGTGTGGTGATCGGCTGAAATTACTTCGGAATTTTGAGGATCCTCCTCAAAATTCTGCCGCAGTTTCCAATTATGAGGGGGTGGGGGTGGGGGTGGGGGGTGGGAATGAAATTTTATTGAATTGTGACTGAACCCATAGGGCTACCTACATATCCCCTCTTAATTGAGAATTAGTCAGGCGTAGTTCAATTTACATCATATAAGGAAAGCATAAAGATTACACATAGTAACGCTTGACTGCATCTGAATTGATTGGCTTTGGCCAGACTTCTCCGTCCATTTCTGCAAGTATGATGGCTCCTCCTGTCAAAACCCGGTGAACCATGTATGGACCCTGCCAGTTGGAAGAGAACTTCCCTTTGCCTTCATCTTGATGCGGAAAAATTTTCTTCAACACTAGCTGCCCCGGTGTGAACTGTCTTGGCTTGACTCTTTTGTTGAAGGCTCTGGACATTCTGTTCTAATAGAGTTGACCATGGCAGACCGCAGCCATTCTCTTTCCGTCTATAAGGGCTAGTTGCTCACAACGACTTTATACCCACTCTGCGTCGTCGAGCTCAACTTCTTGTATGATCCTTAGGGAAGGAATTTCTACCTCAGCGGGAATGACAGCTTCTATATCGTAAACCAGCATGTAGGGGGTTGCCCCGGTTGATGTGCGGACTGTGCTGCGATACCCCAAGCAGAGCAAATGATAACTTCTCGTGCCACTGTCTATGCTTCTCTATCATTTTCCCCAATATCTTCTTGATATTCTTGTTGGCGGCTTCTACAGCTCCGTTCATCTGAGGTCTGTAGGCTATGGAATTCTTGTGTTTGATATTGCAAGTTTCGCACATAGCTTTCATCAAGTCGCTATTGAGGTTGGAGCCATTATCAGTAATGATTGACTCTGGAATTCCGAATCGACAAACAATGCGGTTACGGACAAAATCCGCCACGACTTTCTTAGTCACTGCTTTGTAAGATGCTGCTTCGACCCATTTGGTGAAATAGTCGATGGCCACTAGGATGAACCTGTGCTCGTTGGAAGCGGCAGTCTCGATTGGTCCAATAACATCCATTCCCCAGGCGGCGAACGGTCACGGTGATCTTGTTGCATTAAGCTCGTTCGGAGGTACCTTTATCATGTCTGCATGTATCTGACAACGGTGGCATTTCCGGACATACTGGATGCAGTCCGTCTCCATAGTCATCCAAAAGTAACCAGCCCGGAGTATCTTCTTTGCTATGACAAAACCGTTCATATGTGGACCGCAGGTCCCAGCATGAATTTCCTCTAGTAGCTTTGATGCTTCCTTTGCGTCGACACATCTTAATTATCCGAAATCGGGAGTTCTCCTATACAGGATTCCTCGCTGTTAAAGAAGTTGTTGGACAATCTCCGTAGTGTGCGTTTCTAAGCAGGAGTTGCAAGCTCTGGGTACTCTTATTTTGCCAAATATTCCTTGATATCATGAAACCAAGGCTTTCCATCTGCTTCTTCTTCAACATGGGCACAATAAGCTGGCTGATTATGGATTTTCACCGGAATGGGATCAATGAAATTCTTGTCTGGATGCTGTATCATATATGATAGGGTCCAATGCATCGGCGAACTCATTCTGGATTCTGGGAACATGTTGGAATTCCGTCTTTGTGAACCTCTTTCTCAACTCCTGTATGTGGTGCAGATACGGGAGTATCTTAGAGTTCTTGGTTGCCCATTCTCCTTGTACCTGATGTATAAGTAAGTCTGAATCTCCAATCACTAGAAGCTCTTGAACGTTCATGTCAATGGCCATTTTGAGTCCTAAGATGCAGGCTTCATACTCGCCCATATTGTTGGTGATGGGGAACCTGAGTTTGGCAAACACCAGATAATGCTGACCGGTTTATGATATTAGGACTGCTCCAATGCCAACTCCTTTGAAGTTTGCTGCTCCATCGAAGAACATTATCGAACCCTCATAGGATTCCGCAATGTCCTCTCCTATGAATGATACCTCTTCATTAGGAAAATACATTTTCAGGGGTTCATATTCTCCATCCACGGGGTTTTCACCAAGGTGGTTTGCTAGTGCCTGTACCTTGACTGCTTTCTGAGTTACGTAAACAATGTCGAATTCGCTCAACAGGATTTGCCACTTGGCTAGCTTGCCAGTGGGCATGGGCTTCTGAAAGATGTATTTCAAGGGATCCATTCTCGATATGAGATATGTAGTATAGGCACAGAAGTAATGCCTCAGCTTCTGAGCTACCCAAGTCATAGCACAATAGGTGCGTTCCAATAGAGGATACCGGGCCTCGTACGGGGTGAATTTCTTGCTGAGATAATAAATGGCTTGCTCCTTCCTTCCTGTTTCATCGTGCTGCCCCAGAACGTAGCCAAAAGCTCCATCTAACACTGCAAGGTAGAGCAATAAGGGTCTACCTTGCTCAGGCGGGACTAATACCAGTGGTGTTGACAGGTACTACTTGATTTTGTCGAAGGCCTTTTGGCAATCATTGTTCCATTTGGTGGCGGCGTCCTTTTTTAATATCTTGAAGATCGGCTCACGGATAACTGTAGATTGTGCTATGAATCGGCTGATGTAGTTAAGCCTTCCCAAGAAACTCATCACTTATTTCTTGTTCCTTGGCGGTGGTAGTTCTTGAATGGCTTTGACCTTCGGTGGATCCAATTCTATTCCTCGGCGGCTCACAATAAATCCAAGCAATTTCCCAGCAGGAACCCCAAATGCACACTTCGCGGGGTTTAATTTCAAGTTGTATTTCCGTAGTCTATCGAAGAACTTCCTTAGATCTTCTATGTGGTCAGTGGACTTCTTGGACTTGATAATAACATCATCCATATATACCTCGATCTCCTTGTGTATAATATCATGGAAGATTGTAGTCATGGCCCT
Organism: Nicotiana attenuata; assembly: GCF_001879085.1. Lineage (NCBI taxonomy): Eukaryota > Viridiplantae > Streptophyta > Magnoliopsida > Solanales > Solanaceae > Nicotiana > Nicotiana attenuata. Next base: position 19,251 of record NW_017675952.1, on the reverse strand, counting down.
CATGTAGGTGGCCTCTTCATTTTTCAAGCCGAATGGCATCATCTTATAACAGTACATTCCCCACGGCATAATGAAAGCCATTTTCTCGGCATCTTCCTCATCCATCCAGAGCTGATGATAACCACGAATGATTGTAGCTCATGCTTGGCGCAATTTTCAATCAGGATGTGTATATTTGGCAAAGGGAAGTTGTCTTTTGGACTGGCCCGGTTGAGATCCCGATAGTCGACGCAGACTCTAACTTTCCCATCCTTTTTTGGCACTAGCACAATGTTGGCTAACCATGTCGGGTATTCTACTACCCTGAGAACCTTACCGTTGATCTACTTGGTGACTTCTTCCTTGATTTTCAAGCTCATATCGGGCTTGAACTTTCTGAGCTTTTGCTTTATCGGCGGATACATTAGATTGGTTGGCAGTTTGTGAGCCACAATAAACGTACTCAGACCAGTCATGTCATCATACGACCAAGCGAATATGTCTTCATACTCCTTTAGAAATTCTGTGTATTCTTTCTTATCTGATGGCGACATTTAAATGCTGACTCGTGTTTCCTTGACGTTTCCTGAATCTCCCAGGTTGACAAATTCGGTCTCGTCCAGGTTGGACTTAGGTCTGTTCTCAAAATTCTCAACTTCTTTGACAATCTCGTCAGGTATGTTGTCTTTCTTTGAATCCATGTCCGTTTCTTGCGTTGTCTCATTGCATGTCACAGTCATCGGTTCATCAAGACAAGTAATAGTAATGCTTTATAGGTAAAGTAGTGAGAGAAAATGATAGCAATAAATATTAATTCATAAGAAAAATCAAAAATGCTTTTGAATAATTGTTTTGAACATCGAAGATCTTATTGCGGGAATTGAAAAATACGAAAAGAAAATCATTTAATAAATAAAACAGTGAATAATGCTTGTTTTAGCCTTGCTACCCTGAGGCTTGTCGGGCTTTGGTTGTGCTGATTGTCCAATTCTTGAGATGCGCCCCTCTGCTTACAGCCTGTACGGAAGGGCCTTCCTCCCCCTCCTTCTCAAGAATAACGCAACAGTCCATATCACTGTCCTCTAGAAACAAGTTCTTCACTGCTGCAAGTGCTTCTTCTTCGTCTGACCCATAAAATTAATGTCAGCCTGTTGGAAGGTCTGCTCCAGATGCGGTATTGGCTGCTCTAGGGAGTAGTAAGGATTGCGCCATGGTGGTGACCATCTATTGAATTCTTCCTAGGTGTATTCATATCCCAAACCGAAGGTAGTGCCTTGTTTCTTAAGTTTTATGGGTTTAGAGATTCCTTGGAGGTTCTTGCCGAGCCCTTTGTCAGGCTCGTACCCACTCCAACTCAGTATACTCTCGATTTTGCTATCCCACCATTTGTCTTTGTCGATAGCATTGACCCGTTCAATGTGGTGGTAAGTTTCTCCACCTAGCTTCCTTCTTCTCTCGATCGCCCGGATAGTCTGGCGACTGTATATAGGGTTTCTACCGTCGCCGTAAATGATCACTTCCTGGTGATTCCATTCGAACTTTATTGCCTGATGCAGCGTTGACGCTACGGCCCCAGCAGCATGGATCCATGGCCGTCCCAACAGTAAGTTGTAAGATGCTGGTACATCTATTACCTGGAAATCGACCTCGAACCAGGGTTGGTCCCATCTGCAGGCATAGACTAATCTCACCAATGGTGGACCTCTGAGAACCATCGAAAGCTTTCACATTGATTGCTCCATCCTTTATCTCATGCAACCCTTTACCCAACTTCTTGAGTGTTATTAGCGGACAAATGTTAAGACTGGACCCTCTATCGATCAGGATTCTGGTGAGGAAATAATCTTCGCATTGTGCGGTGATGTGCAGTGCTTTGTTGTGCCCTAGCCCTTCAGGTGGCAGCTCGTCCTCATGAAAGGTGATCTCATGGCTCTCTAGCACTTGCCCTACCATTTTAGCTATTTCCCCGCTAGTGATGTTATTTGGTACGTATGCTTCATTCAGCACCTTCAACAAAGCATTCCTGTGCGTCTCAGAATTCTGCAGCAAAGAGAGAATGGATATTTGTGCTGGCGTCTTGTTCAACTGGTCGATGATCGTGTACTCCTTGGCATGTACTTTCCTCCAAAGGTCGTCCGGACCTGTCTCGATGAGGGGTGGTCGATTGGAGGCTTGCTCGCTTGACTCAGCTAGATGTTCAGGGGTATAGACTCTACTAGTTCTTGTCATACCCTGTGCTGTGACAGTTTCTTCAATCCTGACTTTGCTCTTCCTTTTCGCCTCGGCTGTATAGTCCCAGGGTACAGCATTTGTATAAAAGGGTGGCGTGGTTGTTATCGCCACTGCGATCCGTGCGGCTATCCTTACTTCGAATGGAACATGTGCCTTGGACGGCAAGACTGCAACCTCAAATGGTATGGGTGCATTTGCCGGAGACACAAATTCAACCTCAATTGGTACCGGTATCTGTGCGGGTGGCGCTGCTTCAAACTCAAGAGGTATAGACATATTCACCTTAGCATGCTCGGACGGCTGTATCTGGACTATGATTGGATTAAGAGTAATTGCCGGTTTCTTTGGGTCATCACGTTCTGTGATCAACCCGATTGATCCCTCGGGATCCCATTCATCTTCTACTTCAATCATGCGGATACCTCCGCCCTTATGGTCTGGCAGAGGATTGTTGCGGACGTTTGGAGCGGGTTCCTTGGCCACAATGATCTTGTTATCAATCAGAGACTGTATCTTGTCTTTCAAAGAGCAGCATTCATCGATGGTGTGACCCTTCATGCCGGAGTGGTATGCACAGGACTTGTTTGGGTTAACCCATTGAGAAGGTTTCTCAAGGGTTGCAGCCGGGATGGGGGTGACATAACCAGTAGCTTTGAGCCTCTCATACAGTTGGTCGATGGGTTCAGCAATGGCGGTATATTGTTTTGGAGGTTTGCGATCAAAATTAGGTCGAGGTCTAGGGATGTTTTGGCGTGCAGGGGGTTATTGATAATGGGATGGTTGAGAATTATAAGTGTGGTAGACATGAGCGGATTGGGAGTATCTGGGTGAAGTAGGTTGATATGTACGGGGTGGAGATGATTGATAAGTTGGTGGCGGAGCTTGGTAAGAGGGTGAGGGTGCTTGGTAATTTGGGGTTGGCTGGTATGCGAGTGGAGGTGTTGGGTAAGTTTGGTATTTGAGGGGAGACTTGGTCCTTTGTGCAACTATCATGGCCCCCACATCCCTTTTCTTGGACACACCACCGGACTGTAAAGCCTTATTTGTAGCTTGCAAGGCTTCGAAATTTGTAACCATACCACTTTTAATACCCTCTTCAATTCTTTCCTAATTTGATAATGTCGGAGAACTTCTGGTTCTCAACCATCATCAGCCGTTCATAGTACTGTGGGTCCTGGGCCCGGACAAAGAACTTGTTCATTTGCTCCTCTTCTACGGCGGGTCTGACCTCCAGCGAGTAGCATACTCGCGAAATGTCTCTGTGGTCTTCTTCTTCAAATTCTGGATATAGAACACGTCTGGTGCGTTCTCTGTATTAAACCTGAATCTGTCCATAAAGTCAGATGCCATGCTCACCCAGCTTGACCACTTCTTGGGGATCTTGGCTGATGTACCAAGACAATGCATCTCCTTTCAAACTCCTCATGAACAACTTCATGCGGATCCTTTCATCCTTCCTTACTCCAACCAGCTTGTCGCAATAGGTCCCCAGATGGACCCTTGGATCACCCGTGCCATCAAACATTTCGAACTTAGGAGGTTTGTACCCCTCAGGCAGTTCGACATCAGGCTGTATGCAAAGGTCCTCATAGTTTAGCCCCTCGATTCCTTTGCTTCCCTCGACGCCCTGAATCCAGCTGGTCAGTTTCTTATGTTCCTCGGCCAAGTTCCTGATAAGCAGATCCTTTTCATCAGACTCAGGTGTGCATGAGATGGGTTGGGTGGAGTGTGGCATGGTCTCCACGTAGATAGGATTGTTATGGTGGCCTGGTGTATGGGTGTGGAATGGTCGTTTGTGGAGTTCTGAGGTTGTGGGATGAGTAGTGGGGTGTTGTTTGGGGTATGGCAGGTGTTACATTGGTTCTTTGGTGGAGCAGCGTGATGGTGAGGTGCGGGATGATTCTGCTGTTTTGGGATATTTTGAGGAGGTGTAGGGTTTTGAGCGTTGGGGAAGTTGATGTCTGGGGTGTTGAGGGAAAATGACAGGTTCGCCAGATTTCGAACCTGATCGAGCTCTTCCTGGAATTTCAACAGTTTCTGTTCAAGCTGTGATACATTCTCATTGAACCCGAATACCCTGGACATCAGTGGCCTCTACCCATTAAGCTGTGTTCTCCTTCCTGATGTTGTTCAAATCTTCCATTTTATTCTTGCCTTTGTTCTTGCCTTTAGAGGGGCTGAGAGGAGGAGTGGGTGGAGGGCCCCAGGATCTTGTGAAATAAGGTGATGATGCCAGAGTGCACGAACTAACCATTGGGTAGGGGAATAAAAGAAAGAAAACAAAAAATAAAAACAAAAGGTAATCAAGTCAGTGAGGATTATAAAAAGTATTGCAATATTTAAACACATAGTGCGGGAATGTAAAGCGTATCCTAATTTGGGAACCTCTTTGTGCCCAAGGTAGGCCTAGCTACAAATTGATTTGGAGAACTTAGAATGCTAAATGCCTCCTTTTATTGATAAACAATAGGCGAATCCCAAAATGACACTAAATAAGCAAGAAATAAAGAAGGGCCATTGGCCTTATTACATTCATAAAGTGAAAAAGTAAATTCTTATCTATTTGGTCCCAAAAGGACCTTCCCCAGATTCGACATCCTTGGCTCCTTCGAACAGCTTCCCCAATTTGCGAAGTCCCAGCAATAGGTATGCTCTGGCTAGATGTCCACCTTCGGTCCCTTCAGCCTTTTGACAGTCTTCAACCTTTTTGAGAAATTTTCCCTCTAGTTCTACTATGCCTCGCTCTAAGTATCCTAGCCTTTTGTTGGCACTGATAGCCATGTCTTACCATTCCTCAATCAGCTTCTTGTTGGAATCTTGTATCTCGCGGTGTTCTCTCTCGCATTCACGGATCCTTTTGCGCAGCTAGTTGTATTTGAGTTGTGCTTCGGCCTTTTCATCTATAAGTCTGTGGACTTGAACGAACCCTAGCTTGTCCAGACCAACCCAATTGTCTTGCGACCAACCATAATAGTAACGGGTACAACAGGCATGATATCTATCTGGCTCAATGGTGTCTTTCCCCATTACGATCTTGTAGTGCCACGTGTGCTGGGCTTGGCACTTGTGGGGACTATCGTCATTTTGGAAGTCAGCTCGAAGATGGCTCATCTTGTTTACCCTGGGTATGACTTGCTTCCTACCCGCTTGCCTCATAACTCGAAGAGGGACGTAAGGGTATGTTCCTCTTTGTCCAATTAGTATCAGGAGGGGTGCATCTCTGGATAGGGCGATGAACTCCTCTGTCGGAAACCACTCAAACATCCATCGAACCTGCTCCTCAATCAGGTTATCAAAGAGCTCGACCCATTCTTTGGCATTCCCAGGCTAAGCGAACATGTTGGGGATGTAATTCATTCGCTTTGGATGGTGGAAAGCGATGTGGTAATCCCAGGCCCTTCACTGAGTTTCTTGTTGGTATTCGCCCTTTTGGAGATGTTTCATGAGCCACAGCTGAAGTAGTAGATTGCAGCCTTTGAAGTGTTTCGCTCCTCGTTGACACTTTCTAAGGCTCATTATATGTCTTCAATGATCATGGGTACATTGCTAAATGTCTGCCCACCATTCCCCTCCATCAGGGTCTTGGTTACCATAGCCAGCCTAGTATGGATTCTCCCATTCTTCATTCGGAACACGATATGACCCAGGAAGCAAAACATGAAGACGAATACTCTATGATGGATATGTCCCAAGTGGAAAACTCGTCATGGTAGGTATTGTATGATTTTCGGTGAGCGTACCTGTCGCGCCCCCTTTTCCCATTCATGGAGGTGTAATGACTCATTTTCTTTTGGGAATTGGGTATTGCATTTTTGAAGAGTCGCCACCTAACGATTTTTAAGGTGCGTTAGGGCACCTACAGGGTTTATCTACAACTACGTTTGATAACCAGAGATAGGGTAAGAGCTTGAAATTATCCCAAGGGGAAGGTGTTAGGCACCCCTCAGGATCCACTAGTGTGGTTCCCGGCCAGACGATTTTTGTGAATTTGTGCAATTAGCAAGTAGATAAGTAAGGCTCACATAGCAAGGGATTTAGGTTAAAATACACAAGCGTTTGAAAAACGATTAATAAAAAGCATGGTTTTGAAAAGAGTTATAATCTAAGCATGCTTATGAATGTAAAGGGGTCCTAGGTTTGTTTGTAATATGGATCACATCAATGCAATACCCGGTATGACACTCCTCAAAAGAGGGGATACACGTGGCATTAGCGCACCGGTCATCATATCCATATCTACCCTTTCCCGCCCCGTGAAGGTAATTAAAGCGAGGGTTGGTCTCGATTCTTATTGCATGCTGTTACCCATCCCTTCCTATTAGTCTCGAAGGAATTTAGGACTCCTATTCCTATAAGATGGAGGTTCTAGGCAGACCCTCAGGTTCAAAGGAAAAATACTAAAGCAACATATAAAACATATAAGACTGCATTTAGAGGGGGAAACATATAAGCAAGTAGAAGGCTCATGTATACCTCCGCAGATAATGCACATAGACAGCATGACTTATACGCAGTTAAGGTCTGAATTTAAAATCTTAAAGCGAGGTGTTTGAGCGATAACATCAAAACCATATTTATCACATGACTCAGAAAAGAAGTCCGAATCAGGTTTTGCCTACTGATTTTAACAGTTGATAATTAATAAAAAGCAGTTCCAGTTTTATTAAAGTTATTACCTAAGGCTTGCCTAGGCGTAAAGCGAGACGCGACAGTTGTTCCAAGTCATTAAGACAATTTGGAGATTATTTTTATTTACCTAAAACATGCCGTTCTAGTTGCAGAGATGGTTACCAATTTTATTCAGAAGCATCACAATGTTAAAAATTATTACTTTACTACCTTTCATGAATTAGTAATCAACTAGGCGGTTTAAACGGAATGCAAATAGAATCCTAGGTCATAATATCTAATAAGCACATGAAAATGGCAGAGTCCCTAAGGCATGATTTCTAAGTGTACATAATAGTTGCAGGATTTTTGAAATAACAGCTTTTTATACCAATGTTGTTATTGCCCTAGGAGCAGGATTTCTAAGTGATAGACATAAAGCATGGACTAATGAATGAAGTGCTGAAGCAAGAAACAAAGGTCCTAAGAGCATGATTTCTAATGCATAATGAATTCTAAACATGGTTTCTATTGCACAATTAGGAATATAAGCCTAATAACATGCTTTCTACACTTTAACAACTATAGCATGCATATTTTCCATCCCTTTTCACTAGTGACCCCAATACTTGTTTACAAATTATTACAGACCATGCGATAGAATTACATAAGAACTGAAAAATAATAAGTTACAACTATAGGAAGCCTGATTCTGACTTCCTCTCTGAGTTATGTAATAAACCACCTCAAATGCTAATAAGGTTCTATAGCTTTCCCTCATACCTAGGTGTGTCAGAGTTCCCTAAGGACCTCAAGGGATTTCGGGTAGTGCTCGCACCCAGATTGCATAACCAAGAGTAGGTGCAGTATGGAAGGGCCAGCCCTTATGTGTCCAGGTTCAGAGGGAGCTCAAGGGTCCCAAAGCAAGGCTCACATAAGAGGGGCAGAACCTAATGATCTAAGAGTGCATCTGAGAGTGCTTGAAATAGTTTTAAAAACAACATGTTTGAAATAAGTTTGTAGAACAGCAGAAGAGTTTTGAAAGGGAGGAAGGGATAGGAGCAGCAAAACCACAGAACGAGTTCAGGGAGGAGTACATGCTTCAGCAGTTACAAACATGGGAGTAGGGGTTGGGGACATAGAGGACCCAAAACAGAAACACATAATTAGTCATGAATCAAGTACATTAGAAGACATGCTAGTTAAGGGACATAAGCAGGAACAAGTAAACATACTAATTACATTTGAACCAAAGAGGGCAGAATTTTAAGCATGCTGAGTAAAGCAGTAAACAAAAAGTGCAATACCATGACCCATTAAGTCAGTGCAGAAAGAGACAATGATTGACAACAAGGGAACACATAGGTTTGGGTTTCAGAATTTAAACTAGGGACATACTAGTTGAAGAAGAAAAGTGCAGGAAAAGAAAAGTAAAGCAATCAGAATTCCACAGTCTAGCCTTGGCTTTCAGCCGACTAGACAAGGCGGTAGCACAAGTAGTAGAGAAAGAAAGAGAGTTTGAATGTGTAAGTATGTGTTTTGAACTCAATTGTTCGTGTGTTTAGAGGAGAGAGGATAGAGTATTTATAGCTTTGAAAACGAGTAGAAAATAAGGTAACAAGTAAAGCTTTAACACATATATGGAAATAATCACAATCAGAATCCCATTAATACAAGTACTTCCCTTTAATCAAGGAATTACTACTTAACGGATACTAACAGGGATAATTAAGGAAAGAAAATCAATTTGAGGAAGATTGATTTCTGACCATATAAGGGATAGTAAGAATATAGAGTATACAATTGAGTCTAAGTACATAATATATTTAATTTGGGGAAAGGATTAAGCGGGGGTGAAACATCACAGCAAATAAAGGAATGGGAATCAATCAACTTAGTCAAACGAGTAAAATTAGGGGTTTATAAGAAAACCTTTGCAATCAATTGTAACTTGAGGAAATCAAGATCAATTAAGAAGGAATCATGATTCTGCAATTCAACATATAAATAGGAAAGAATGAACAGGCGTATTAGACATGCATGGTCAAACATATTGACAAAAAGGAGCAAACCAGACGAACATAAACGTACAGAAGTGACATGAATAGGCTAAGGACTACTTAAAGCATGGTAATCAACAAGGTCAAGCAGTCATGGCTCACAGATATCACCAAAATGAAGAAAAAAGTCAAACACATAGCAACAGGTAAAAGAGATCAGACCAACACACGGAAATAAGTAAAGGAAGTCTTTAAAAACTCACAGTAACAAGTGAGAAAAGTTTTAGGAAACTACGGTTTTAACAAAAACGCTAAGAACTCAGACTCAGTCAAGACAAACAAAGGTAAGGGTTTAATTATGAAGAACTCAATCGAAACAGGCATACATACAAAAAGACAGTTTCAGAACCCCGGATAAAACCAATGATACTTAGGGTTTTAACACGATGAACCGGGTAGAAGAAAAACATAAACAAATCGTTTCAAAATAGTAAAATCGTAAAACAACACTGAAAAATCGGAGAAGAGATGTTTTAAATGAGGTCAAGAAAACCATAATCGTTGAAGACGAAGAGTCGCTTTAAAAAAATTGGAAAACCTTTAAGGAAAACACTTGAGAGGTTCATAACATACACATATCTAAGACAGATCAAAAAGAAAATCGGAAAGCCTTTAAAGTTAGGGTTTCGGAGAACCTAAAAAAAATGACGAAGACTTCGAAAAGTTACCGATCTAGTCGGAAAAGCCATTGATGATCGGGAAAAGACCATAGATAGAAGTTGAGCAAAGAATGGACTAGATCTCTTTGAGATCTTTCCATGAAATCATGAAAACAGGCAACCAGGAGACATAGGAGACCGGTACATGTTTCAAACAGCCATGAGAGTCTATGGATTGAGTAAGAATCGAAGGGGATTAGGGTTGGTTTGGGTGGCGACGGTTAGGGTTTGAGTGAGGTTGCAGAAGGAATTGGAGAGGAAGGGTACTCAAGGGCGGCGGGTTGGTGGAAATGAACTAGGTTAAGGGGGTCGTTTGGGTTTATTTTAGGCAAGTGGAATGGTGGCCGTTGATCTGAATGATCAACGGCCCAGATTAAATAGGGTAGGTGGGGATCCGGGTTTGGGTAGGGTTTAAAAGGGTTAGGGTCGGGTTTAATCAGAAATTGGGTCGGGGAATTGGGGGTTTGATTTGGGCTAGATTTGAAATACAACAGGGGCTGTTATTTAAATAGCCAATTTGCCCTTTTTAATTTATAAGAAATAGAAAATGGCTTCTGAAAAATAAATTGAAAGTACTAAAGTTATTTATAACACATAATTAACAATTTAAAAATATAGGATCTAATTTTATGCGTCTAAAACATAATTAAACTTTAAAATGGCTAATATTGCAATTATGTGCAATTTAGCTTTAAAAATACTGAATAAAATTGTAAAAAAATTGGAAAAAATTACTTTAGCCATATTTGGCATAAATATAGAAATACAATGGATGAATTATCAAAAATAATAACTTTGGGAATAATTATTGGAATTTTATGGATAAAAAAGGGGAAATAAATCAATTAAAAACCCTTTTAAAATATGAAAAAATAATAAAATCCTTGGACATGCTCATATATGCATACATATGATATTTTGAAGGTGTTTTGCATATTATATATATAGGAAAAAATTGGGTATCAACACCTGCCCCTCTTTACCCGGGAAGAATGAAAGAGTTTCCAGTTAAAGAAATGATGGCCAATTTTGACCGAGCGAAATAGTTTGAAGAAAATTTAGGCCGCACCCTGGCTTTTGAGCCGCCTACATATCCCTGGTTTTACAGGAATCAGGCCGTGTGTAGTTCAGGATCCGTCGGCGAAGTAAGCCAATTGAGACTTTTCACGGACAGACACAATATCTAGAGCCGGGTGAGTGATAGGTTTACAGGAATGGTAAAGTTTGATATGGATGCGGGCACAGGAGCGGAATTGCACCTGCCGGGATATCCGTTGCTCACCGGTTTACCTGCAAATAAGCAATGCAAGCATATATTGTGCGCAAATTTAAACATGATGCAAGTTCCCGTTGGACCATAAATGCCGTCTTTGGACGGATAGGAATGGCGTCCTCAGACCATGATGTCCTGGGCCATGAAGCGTATGATAAAGGATTCGCAGGCCATGAAATGATGTTCTCGGGCTATGAGGATGGTGCTTCCGAACCACGAATCCTTTGAATAATGATATGCAAAAGTTTGAAAGAGATCCTCAGGCCATGACATGGTGTTCTCGGGCTATGAAGACGGTGCCTCCGAACGATGACGCCTTTGGATTAGTTGGCGATATTTCAGCCCATGAAGGATGCAGTAGCATGTGGCGATCTTTCAGCCGTGCAATGTAGTATGAGGCAATCTTTCAGCCGTGCAATGTAGTATGAGGCGATCTTTCAGCCGTGAGATGCAGTGTGCGGCGATCTTTCAGCCATGCAGATGCAGTACGTGTCGATTTTTTAGCTGTGCAGATGTAGCATGAGGTGATCTTTCAGCCATGCAGATGCAGTATGTGGCGATCATACAGCCATGCAGATGCAGATGGAGACAACATTTTAGTCTCGGAAAGCAGAATGGTAGCCTTATGCAGATTGGAAGGCAGAATAGTAGCCTTATGCAAATTGGAAGGCAGAATAGTAGCCTTATGCAAATATGCGAATGCAGATGGAGGTAGAGCTTAACCTCGGAAGGCAGAATGGTAGCCTTATGCAGATTGGAAGGTAGAAAAGTAGCGTTATGCAAATTGGAAGGCAAAATAGTAGCCTTATGCAAAGATGCGAATGCAGATGGAGGTAGAGCTTAACCTCGGAAGGTAGAATGGTAGCCTTATGTAGATTGGAAGGCAGAATAGTAGCCTTATGCAATGCAGATGCAGTTGGAGGTAGAGCTTAACCTCGGAACGCAGAATGGTAGCCTTATGCAAGAAATAAAATAGCAAATGACAGTAGAGTTTTCTTAGCTGATAGCAGATTGCGGCGTTGTGACTACTAGGAGCATTGTGACACACAGAGCATTATGGGTGCGTGCTGATAGCAAATGTTGGCAAGTGCAACAGTTCTGAGAATCGTATTCTTGAACAATGATTTTTCCATGGGCGTACAGTATGTTTAATGATTTCGCAGTCCTAGTTCCTGCATCCAAAGAAAAATCGTGAGTTTTGTAAAGGGGGAAGGCTAGTTCTCATCCCCCCTGGCTTTGCTTGACTCGTTCGTCTTTGATCTGGTGATACCGTTTGTATTATTGGGGTAGCGTTGCTAAACGAAGCAGTTTCATGCATGATTTAGTAAAAGTATGACATAAATGTATAATAATAAAAAAATAGTTTTTAGATGAACCGACGACTGTGACGCGGTTCGGGACATTGCAACCTCTCTTGCTACGGAATTTTAAGGGTCCTCCTCAAAATTCTACCCCAGTTTGATGGGTTGACACTTCTGAATGTTGCTCGTGCGACGATCGACTGAAATTACTTCGGAATTTTGAGGGTCCTCCTCAAAATTCTGCCCAGTTTCCAATTTCAGGGGAAAATGAAAATTTTATTGAATTGTGACCGAACCCATAGGGCTGCCTACGTATCCCCTCTTAAACGGGAATCAGGTCAGGCGTAGTTCAATTTACATCATATGAGGAAAGCATAAAGATTACACATAGTAACACTTGACTGCATCTGAATTAATCGGCTTTGGCTAGACTTCTCTGTCCATTTCTACAAGTATGAGGGCTCCTCCTGTCAGAACCCGATGAACCATGTATGGTCCCTGCCAGTTGGGAGAGAACTTCCCTTTGGCTTCATCTTGATACGGAAAAATTTTCTTTAACACCAACTGCCCCGGTGTGAAATGTCTTGGCTTGACTCTTTTGTTGAAGGCTCTGGACATTCTGTTCTGATAGAGTTGGCCATGGCAAACTGCAATCATTCTCTTTCCGTCTGTAAGAGCTAGTCGCTCATAACGACTCTTCACCCACTCTGCGTCGTCGAGCTCAACTTCCTGTATGATCCTTAGGGAAGGAATTTCTACTTCAGCGGGAATGACAACCTCTGTACCATAAACCAGCATATAGGGGGTTGCCCCGGTTGATGTGCGGACTGTGGTGCAATATCCCAATAGAGCAAATGATAACTTCTCGTGCCACTGTTTATGCTTTTCTATCATTTTCCTCAATATCTTCTTGATATTCTTGTTGGCAGCTTCTACGGCTCTATTCATTTGAGGCCTGTTAGCTGTGGAATTCTTGTTTCTGATCTTGAAAGTTTCACACATAGCTTTCATCAAGTGGTTGTTGAGGTTGGAGTCGTTATCAGTAATGATTGACTCTGGAATCCCGAACCGACAAACAATGCGGTCGCGGACAAAATCTGCCACGACTTTCTTAGTTACTGCTCTGTGAGATGCTGCTTCGACCCATTTGGTGAAATAGTCTATGGCTACAAGGATAAACCTGTGTCCGTTGGAAGCAGAAGGCTCGATTGGTCCAATAACATCCATTCTCCAGGCGACGAACGACCACGGTGAGCTTGTTGTGTTGAGCTCGCTCGCAGATACCTTTATCATATCTCCATGTATCTGACATCGATGGCATTTCCGGACATACTGGATGCAGTCTGTTTCCATAGTCATCCAAAAGTAACCAGCCCGGAGTATCTTCTTTGCTAAGACAAAACCGTTCATATGTGGACCGCAAGTCCCATCATGAATTTCCTCTAGCAGCTTGGATGCTTCCTTTGCGTCAACACATATTAATTGTCCCAAATCAGGAGTCCTCCTATACATGATTCCCCCATTGTGAAAGAAGTTGTTGGACAATCTCCGAAGTGTGTGTTTCTGAATAGGATTAGCAAGCTCCGGGTACTCTCCTTTTGCCTAATATTCCTAGATATCATGAAACCAAGGCTTTCTGTCTGCTTCCTCTTCAACATGGGTAGAGTAAGCTGACTGATCATGGATCTTCACTGGAATGGGATCAATTAAATTCTTGTCGGGATGTTGTATCATAGATGATAGGGTAGTCAATGCATCGGCGAACTCATTCTGGATTCTCGGAACATGCTGGAATTCCGTCTTTATGAACCTCTTTCTCAATTCCTGTACATGATGCAGATACTGGAGTATCTTGGTTGCCCGTTCTTCTCGTACCCGATGTATAAGTAAATCCAAATCTCTAATAACTAGCAGCTCTTGCACGTTCATGTCAATGGCCATTTTGAGCCCCAAGATGCAGGCTTCATACTCGTCCATATTGTTGGTGCAGGGGAACCTGAGTTTGGCGGACACTGGATAATGCTGACCGGTTTCTGATATTAGGACTGCTCCTATGCCAACTCCTTTGAAGTTTGCTGCTCCATAGAAGAACATTCTCCAACCGTCATGGGGTTCGGCAATGTCTTCTCCTATGAATGATACCTCTTCATCAGGAAAATACATTTTCAGGGGTTCGTATCCTCCATCCATGGGGTTTTCAGCAAGGTGGTCTGCCAGTGCCTGTCCCTTGGCCGCTTTCTGAGTCACGTAAACAATATCGAACTCACTCAACAGGATTTGCCACTTGGCTAGCTTGCCAGTGGGCATGGGCTTCCGAAAGATGTATTTCAAGGGATCGTTTCTCGATATGAGATATGTAGTATAGGCACAGAGGTAATGTCTCAGCTTCTGAGCTACCCTAGTCAAAGCACAATAGGTGCGTTCCAATAGAGAATACCGGGCCTCGTATGGGGTGAACTTCATAATGAGATAATAAATGGCTTGTTCCTTCCTCCCCGTTTCATCATGCTGCCCAGAACGCAGCCGAAAGCTCCATCCAACACTGCAAGGTAGAGTAATAAGGGTCTACCAGGCTCGGGCGCGACTAAGACTGGTGGTGTTGACAAGTACTCCTTGATTTTGTCGAAGGCCTTCTGGCAGTCATCGCTGCATTTGGTAGCGGCGCCCTTCTTTAACATTTTAAAGATTGGCTCACAGATAACTGTAGACTGTGTTATGAATCGGCATGTAGTTAAGCCTTCCCAAGAAAACTCATCACATCTTTCTTTTTCCTTGGCGATGGTAGTTCTTGAATGGCTTTGAATTTCGATGGATCCAGTTCTATTTCTCGGCGGCTCACAATAAACCCAAGCAACTTCCCAGCAGGAACCCTAAATGCACACTTTGCGGGGTTTAGCTTCAGGTTGTACCTCCACAATCTATTAAAGAACTTCCTCAGATCTTCCATGTGGTCAGTGGCCTTCTTGGATTTTATAATGACATCGTCAACATATACCTCTATCTCCTTGTGCATCATGTCATGAAAGATGGTAGTCATGGCCCTCATGTAGGTGGCCCCTGCATTCTTCAGGCCGAATGGCATCATCTTGTAACAATACACTCCCCACGGCGTAATGAAAGTTGTTTTCTCAGCATCTTCCTCAACCATCCAGATTTGATAGTAACCAGCGAAGCAATCTATGAATGACTGTAGCTCATGGTTGGCGCAATTGTCAATCGGGATGTGTATATTTGGCAAAGGGAAGTCGTATTTCGGACTGGCCCAGTTGAGATCCCGGTAGTCGACACGGACTCTGACCTTCCCATCCTTATTTGGTACTGGCACAATGTTGGCTAACCATGGCGGGTATTCCACTACCCTGAGAACCATAGCTTTGATCTCCTTGTTGACATCTTCCTTGATTTTCAAACTCATATCAGGCTTGAACTTTCTGAGCTTTTGCTTTACCAGTGGACACATTGGATCGGTTGGCAGTTTGTGAGCCACAATAGACGTACTCAGACCAGTCATGTCATCATACGACCAGGCGAATATGTCATCATACTCCTTTAGAAATTCTGTGTATTCTCTCTTCTCCGATTGCGATAGGTGAATGCTGATTCGTGTTTCCTTGACGTTCTCTGCATCTTCCAGGTTGACAATTTCGGTCTCGTCCAAGTTGGACTTAGGTCTGTTTTCAAAGTTCTCAACTTCTTCGACAATCTCGCCAGGTATGTCATCTTCCACTGAATCAATATCCGTTTGTTGCGTTGTCTCATTGCATGTCACGGTCATTGGTTCATCAAGATAGGTAATAGTAATATCGTATTGGTAAAGTAAGGAGAGATAGCAATAAATATTAAATCATAGGAAAAATCAAACATACTTTTGATAAATTGAATAACGGTTTTGAACATCGAAGATCTTATTGAGGGAATTGAAAATGCGAAAAGAAAATCATTTAGTAAATAAAAACAGTGAATGATGCTTGTTTTAGCCTTGCTACCCCGAGGCTCGTCGGGCTCCGGTTGTTCTAATGGTCCAATTCTTGAGATATGCCCCTCTGTTCATAACCTGCATGGAAGGGCCTTCCTCCCCCTCCTCCCCGAGAATGACACAACAGTCCATATCATTGTCTTCTATGAACAAGTTCTTCACTGCTGCAAGCGCTTCTTCTTCATCTGACCCATAAATAACGTCAGCCTATTGGAAAGTCTGCTCCAGATGCAGTATTTGCTGTTCCAGTGGATAGTAAGGACCGCGCCATGGTGGCGACCAGTTACTGAATTCTTCCCAGGTGTAATCATATCCCAAACCAAAGGTAGTGCCATGTTTCTTGAGTTTTATATTTAGAGATCCCTTGGAGGTTCTTGCCGAGCCCTTTGCTAGTTTCGTACCCACTCCAATTCAGTATACTCTCGATTTTGTTATCCCACTATTTGTCTTTGTCGACAACATTGACCCGCTCGATGTGGTGGTACGTTTCTCCACCGAGCTTCCTTCTTCCCCTGTTTGCTAAAATGGTCTGGCGACTGTATATAGGGTTGCTGCCGAAGGTGAATGATCACTTCCTGGTGATTCCATTCAAACTTTACTGCATGATGCAACGTTGATGCTACGGCCCCAGCAGCATGAATCCATGGTCGTCCCAGCAGCAAGTTGTAAGATGCTGGTATATCTATTACTTGGAAATCGACATCGAACCAGGTTGGTCCCATCTGTAAGCATAGAATAATCTCACCAATGGTGGACCTCTGAGAACCATCGAAGGCTTTCACATTCATTGCTCCGTCTGTTATCTCATGCAGCCCTTTACCCAACTTCTTGAGTGTTACCAGCGGACATATGTTAAGACTAGAACCTCCATCGATCAGGATTCTGGTGATAAAATAATCTTCGCATTGCACATTGATGTGTAGTGCCTTGTTGTGCCCCAGCCTTTCAGGTGGCAGCTCGTCCTCATGAAAGGTGATCTTGTGGCTTTCCAGAACTTGCCCTACCATATTAGCCATTTCCCCGCAAGTGATGTTACTTTGTACGTATGCTTCACTTAACACCATTAACAGAGCATTCTTGTGCGCCTCAGAATTCTGCAGCAAAGAGAAAATGGATATTTGTGCTAGCATCTTGTTTAACTGGTCGATGACCGAATATTCCTTGGCTTGTATCTTCCTCCAAAGGTCATCCGGACCTGTCTCAATGAGGGGCGGCCGATTGGAGGCCTTCTTGCTTGGCAGCTAGGTGTTCAGGGGTATAGACTCTACAAGTTCTTGTAATACCCTGTGTTGCAACATTTTCTTCCATTCAGACCTTGCCTTTCCTTCTTGCCTCGGCTGTATAATCCCAGGGTACGACATTTGTATAGAATGGTGTCATGGTTGCCATCGCTACTGGAATCGGCGTGGCCATCCTCACTCCGAATAGAACATGTGCCTTGGGTGGCAAGACTGCAACCTCAAATGGTGCGGGTGCATTTGCCGGAGACACGAATTCAACTTCAATTGGTGCTGGTGTCTTTTGCGGATGATGTTGCTTCAAACTCAAGTGGTACAGACATATTCACCTCAGCATCCTCAGATGGTCGAATCTGGACTATGATTGGATTGAGAGTAATTGTTGGTTTCTTTGGGTCATCACCTTCTGTGATCAACCCGATGGATCCCTCGGGATCCCAGTCATCTTCTATTTCAATCATGTGGATACCTCCACCTTTATGGTCTGGCAGAGGATTGTTGCGAACGTTTGGAGCGGGTTCTTTTGCCACAACGATCTTGTTATCAATCAAAGATTGTATATTGTCTTTCAAGGAATGACATTCATCGATGGTGTGCCCTTTCATGCCGGAGTGGTGTGCACAGAATTCGTTTGGGTTAACCCACTGAGAAGGATTCTCAGGGGTTGCAGCAGGGATGGGGGTGACATAACCAGCAGCTTTGAGTCTCTCATACAGCTGGTCAATGGGTTCGGCGATGGCTTTATACTATTTTGGAGGTCTGCGATCAAAATATGGTCGAGGTCTAGGGAAGTTTTGGTGTGCAGGGGTGACTGATAATGGGATGGTTGAGCATTATAGGTTCTGTAGACATGAGCGGATTGGGAGTATCTGGGTGAAGCAGCTTGATATGTAGGAGATGGAGATGACTGATAAGTTGGTGGTGGAGCTTGGTATGAGGGTGTTTGGTAATTTGGGGTTGGCTGGTATGTGAGTGGAGGTATTGGGTAAGCTTGGTATTTGACGGGAGACTTGGTCCTTTGTGCAACCATCACGGCCCGTAGGTCCCTCTTCTTGGACACACCACCGGACTGTAAGGCCTTATTTGTAGCTTGCAAGGCCTCGAAGTTTGTAACCATACCGCTTTTGATACCTTCTTCAATTCTTTCACCCAATTTGATAATGTCGGAGAACTTGTGGTTCTCAATCATCATCAAT
Source organism: Nicotiana attenuata (assembly GCF_001879085.1). NCBI lineage: Eukaryota > Viridiplantae > Streptophyta > Magnoliopsida > Solanales > Solanaceae > Nicotiana > Nicotiana attenuata. The sequence goes on along the minus strand of NW_017675952.1, from coordinate 729 downwards.
CGTTCATAGTACTGTGGGTCCTGAGCCCGGAGAAAGAACTTATTCATTTGTTCCTCTTCTAAGGCAGGTCTAACCTTAGCTGCTTCGGACCTCCAGCGAGTAGCATATTCGTGAAACGTCTCTATGCGCTTCTTCTTCAGATTCTGTATATAGAACACGTCTGGTGCATTCTCCGTATTAAACCTAAATTTGTCCATAAAGTTAGATGCCATGCCTACCCAGCTTGACAACTTCTTGGGATCTTGGCTGATGTACCAAGATAATGCACCTCCTTTCAAACTTCTCATGAACAGCTTCATGCGGATTCTCTCGTCATTCCCTACTCCAACCAACTTGTCGCAGTATGTCCTCAGATGGACCCGTGGATCACCCGTACCATCAAACATTTTGAACTTAGGAGGTTTGTACCCCTCGGGCAGTTCGACATAAGGTTGTATGCAAAGATCCTCATAGCTCAGCCCTTCGATTCCTTTTCTTCCCTCAACGCCCTGAATCCGGCTGGTCAGTTTCTTAAGTTCCTCAGCCAGGTTCTTGATAAGAAGATCCTTTTCGTCAGACTCAGGTCTATATGAGATAGGTTGGGTGGAGTGTGGCATGGTTTCCACGTAGATAAGATTGTTATGGTGGCCTGGTGTATGGGTGTGGAAATGGTCGTTTGCGGAGTTCTGAGGTTCTGGGATGAGTAGTGGAGTGTTGTTTGGGGTATGGCAGGTTGTTGGCATTGGGTTC
>NW_017675951.1:52025-55591 GCF_001879085.1 Nicotiana attenuata | reverse complement strand
GGGTCCACCTGAATACCCTCTGCTGATACAACATGACCCAGAAATGCAACTGAACTCAACCAGAACTCACACTTCGAGAACTTAGCATATAACTGACTATCCCTCAGAGTCTGAAGAACCACTCTAAGGTGTTGCTCGTGCTCCTCCTGGTTGCAGGAATATATCAATATACCATCAATGAAGACTATCACGAACGAATCCAAATAAGGCCTAAACGCTCGGTTCATCAAATCCATAAAAGTTGCTGGGGCATTTGTCAACCCGAATGACATAACCAAGAACTCATAATGCCCGTACCGAGTGCGGAAAGATGTCTTAGGGACATCGGATGCCCTAATCCTCAACTGATGGTAGCCAGATCTCAAGTCAATCTTCGAAAATACCTTGGCACCCTGAAGCTGATCGAACAAATCATCAATCCTCGGCAGCGGATACTTATTCTTGATTGTAACCTTGTTCAATTGTCGGTAATCAATACACATTCGCATCGACCCATCCTTATTTTTAACAAACAATACCGGCGCACCCCAAGGCAAAACACTGGGTCTAATGAAACCCTTCTCAAGCAAATCTTGCAACTGTTCCTTTAACTCTTTCAACTCAGGCGGGGCCATACGATACGGCGGGATAGAAATAGGCTGAGTGCCTGGAGCCAAATCAATGCAAAAGTCAATATCCCTGTCGGGTGGCATACCCGACAGGTCTGAAGGGAGAACCTCAGGAAACTCACGAACAACGGGCACAGAATTTATGGAAGGAACCTCAGCACTAGAATCATGAACATATGCCAAATAGGCTAAACACCCCTTCTCGACCATATATCGAGCCTTCACATAAGAGATAACACTACGGGTAGAATGACCAGGAGTCCCTCTCCACTCTAAACGAGGCAAACCCAGTAAAGCTAAGGTCACAGTCTTGGCGTGACAGCCCAAGATAGAGTGGTAAGGTGATAACCAGTCCATCAGCAAAATAACATCGAAATCATCCATGTCCAGAAGAAGCAAATCTACACGAGTCTCAAGACCTCCAATAACCACTATACATGAACAATGGACGCGATCCACCATAATAGAATCACTCACCGGCGTAGACACATAAACAGGGGCACTCAAAGAATCACTAGGCATGACCCGATACGGCGCAAAATAAAACTGAAGCTTCTCTACCACAAACCAGAACAATACCTGTACCTCCACCTCTAATACCTTTACCTCCACCTCTAGCATCTCTACCTCCACCTCTAATACCTCTACCTCCCCCTCTAATACCTCTTTCTAAGTGATGTGGAGAAACTTCTCCAGAAATAGCTACGTGACCTGCTCCCAAGTCGAAGCTGGCGATCCGGCTGGTCTAGCCAAGCAATAATCCCTCCACCAAGTCTTGGCGGATCCAGACAAGAAAAAAGTGGCAAAATCGACCCCATTGGTCTAAACTATCCCCATGTTCCTGAGAACCTCATGACAACTGTCTAGATAATCTTGGGGATCCTCAGAAGATGCACCGCTGAAAGTAGTAATGACGACCTTGGCGAAACTTATCCAACCTCCACAAAGCCTCTGAAGACGTAGCTGATCTATCATCGTTCTGTGTTGCTGCTCGGCTGCTCGGCTGAAGAAGCGGCACATGACTTCTCCATTCGCGAAAGGACAAGAGTAAAGGTTTCAATTTAGCATTGAGAGAACAAAATCGCACGACAGGGAAGAATAGAAGTGAAACTTTTCCTAACTCTGTAGCCTCTGGGGGATAAATACAGACGTCTCTGTACCGATCCCTCAAACTCTACTAAGCTTGTCTATGAACTGTGAGACCCATGTAACCTAGAGCTCTGATACCAACTTGTCACGACCCAGATTTCTCACCCTCGGGAGTCGCGATGGTGCCTACTAATGTGAGCTAGGCAAGCCAATTATTTGAACAATTATCTTTTTACCCATTTTATATTCTTTAAATAATTACGAAGAAATAACTTTTAAACAACAGAATTTAACATAAGCGGAAGAAAACAATAAGCTATCTGAACATGAATATCTAATACAACTGTTTGAGTCTCGACTATCCAGAACTGGTGTCACAGTTTCACAGATGGTCTAAGAATACTACAATTAAAGGTCTGAAAGAAATAAATACAACACTGTCTCTTGAAATGTATGAAAAGAAACAGGAATGGTAGATGGAAGGAGACGCCAAAGGCCTGCGGACGCCTGCAGGACTACCTCGGGTCGCCTGATGAGCAAGAATCAGCAATCCCACTGCGGCCGAAGCCTACAACACTGGGGTCTGCACAAAAGAGTGCAGAGTGTAGTATCAGCACAACCGACCCCATGCGCTGGTAAGTGCCTAGCCTAACCTCGGCGAAGTAGTGACAAGGCTAGGACCAGACTACCAAATAAACTTGTGCAATTTAACTATATACAGCAGGAAAGAAGTACAGAAAGAACCAGTCATATACAGTCAAGTATGGGGGGGGGGGGGGAAACATGCTGCGGGAAACACCGAATAGTAACAGAAGAGCAACAAATAAATATGAGGATTACCACAGTTTAATTGAAAATAAGAAGGGGAAATCATGCTGCAGGGTACAACAAGTATCAACAGGAAGCCAGCAATTTAGTGTAGAGAAACCGTAACACAGTTATCAATAAAAATTAGGAAATCAAAGACAAGTGCACGGCATCACCCTTTGTGTTTTTACTCTCTCTCACCAAAACAATACACGGCATCACCCTTCGTGCTTTATGCTCTTCCTCACCCAAACAACAATCACAAGGCAAATAGGGTAAGGGAATCTATAACCTCGAAATAAAATCAAATAACAACAGAAAATCAGTAAATAAACGTAAAGGGCAACATAACCCAATTGTCAGCAAGAAGCAGGGAAATCAAAGACACGTGCACGGCATCACCCTTCGTGCTTTTACTCTCGTCCTCACCATAAGAATCAATACAATAGGCACGGAATGGTACATCGTGTGGCACGGCATCACCCTTCATGCTTTACACTCTTTCCTCACCATGAAATCAATATAATAGGCACGGAACAGTACATCATGCGGCACGGCATCGTCCTTCGTGCTTTGCACTCTTTCCTCACAAAACAAACAATGCACGGCATCACCCTTCGTGCTTTAACTCTCTTCCTCACCCAAACAACAATCACAAACAATAAGGCAAGGAAATAAAGGAAATTTGCATTAAGAATCCCGGCAAGGGAGCACAAGTCAACAATTAAATCCCGGCAAGGGAACAACATAATGATCTCTTCTCTTTCTCACTTTTACTTCACAATTCACTTCACAACTCGAGCCAATGCTCTAAAAGTTCAATTGTCACTTATACTTTCACAATTCGTTTTACAACTTGAGCTAACACTCCTCAATGTTCATAGGTCACAATTCTTTCCACAAACTTTATACAACAATTAGAAATCATCACCAAGGCATGAAAGATACAACGAAGTCATGATAATCACAATATAAAGACTCACGGGCATGCTAGACACCAACGCATAGATACTCGTCACCATGCCTATAACGTCGTAACTCAACAATTACCACATAGCAAAT
>NW_017675951.1:12846-37287 GCF_001879085.1 Nicotiana attenuata | reverse complement strand
AATGGACCAATGTACCTAGGGCTAAGCTTGCCCTTCTTCCCAAATCTCATCACGCCTTTCATAGGCGATACCCGGAGCAATACCCGCTCACCAACCATAAATGCTACATCTCGAACCTTGTGATCTGCATAACTCTTCTACCTAGAGCTGAACGAAGCCTATCCTGAATGATCTTGACCTTGTCCAAGGCCTCCTGGACCAAATCCGTACCTAACAACCGAGCCTCCCCCGGCTCAAACCATCCAACCGGAGATCTACACCTCCTACCATATAAAGCCTCATACGGCGCAATCTGAATGCTGGACTGATAACTGTTGTTGTAAGCAAACTCCGCCAATGGCAAGAACTGATCCCAAGACCCTCCAAACTCAATCACACACGCACGGAGCATATCCTCAAGAATCTGAATAGTGCGCTCGGACTGTCCGTCCATCTGGGGGTAAAATGCTATGCTCAACTCCACCCGAGTACCTAACTCCTATTGCACGGCTCTATAGAACCACGATGTAAACTTAGTACCTCTGTCTGAAATAATAGAAACTGGAATACCATGCAGACGAACGATCTCCCGGATATAAATCTCCGCCAACCGCTCCGATGAATAAGTGGTACACACAGGAATGGAATGAGCGGACTTGGTCAGCCGATCCATAATAATCCAAATGGCATCAAACTTCTTAAATGTCCTTGGGAGTCCAGATACAAAGTCCATGGTGATGCGCTCCCATTTCCACTCCGGAATCTCTATCTGCTGAAGCAATCCACCCGGTCGCTGGTGCTCATACTTCACCTGCTGGCAGTTGAGGCATCTAGACATATAACCAACTATATCTATCTTCATCCGCCTCCACCAATAGTGCTGCCTCAAGTCCTGATACATCTTCGCGGCACCCGGATGGATGGAATACCGCAAACTATGGGCCTCTCCTATAATCAACTCTCGAAGCTCATCAACATTGGGCACACAAATCCGGCCATGCATCCTCAATACCCCGTCATCTCCGATGGTCACATCTCTAACTTCAACACGCTGGACCGTGTCCTTAAGGACAAGCAAATGGGGGTCATCATACTGGCGTTCCCTGATAAGATCAAATAGGGAAGACCGGGAAACCACACAAGCTAGGACCCGACTGGGCTCCGAAAGATCAAATCTCACAAACTGGCTGGCTAAGGCCTGAACATCAATCGCCATAGGCCTCTCTGAAGCTGGTAAATATGCCAAACTCCCAAACTCTTCGCCCGACGACTCAAGGCATCCGCCACCACATTGGCCTTGCCCGGGTGATACAGAATAGTAATGTCATAGTCCTTTAGCAACTCCAACCATCTCATCTAGCGCAAATTTAGATCCTTCTGCTTGAACAAGTGCTGCAAACTCCGGTGGTCAGTATAGATCTCACAAGGCACACCGTACAAATAATGACGCCAGATCTTCAAGGCATGAACAATAACAGCTAACTCAAGGTCGTGGACAGGGTAGTTCTTCTCATGTATCTTCAACTGTCTGGACGCGTAGGCAATCACCCTACCGTCCTACATCAACACCGCTCCAAGGCCAACTCTCGAGGCATCACAATAGACAGTATAAGACCCCGAACGGTAGGCAATATCAAAATTGGGGCTGTAGTCAAGGCGGTCTTGAGCTTCTAAAAGCTCGCCTCACACTCCTCTGTCCACTGAAATAGGGCACCCTTCTGGGTCAATCTAGTCATAGGGGCCGCAATCGATGAAAATCCCTCCACTAAACGACGGTAGTAGCCCGCCAAACCAAGGAAACTGCGAATCTCTGTAGCTGAGACGGCCAGGGCCAGCTCTGCACGGCCTCTATCTTCCTCGGATCTACCCGAATGCCCTCGCTCGAAATCACGTGGCCTAAGAATGCTACTGAACTTAACCAAAACTCACATTTTGAGAACTTTGCATATAACTTCTTCTCTCTCAAGATGTGAAGCACGGTCCTCAGGTGCTGCTCATGATCATCCCGACTCCGGGAATACACCAGAATATCATCAATAAAAAAATAATAAACGAATCAAGATATGGCCTGAACACACTGTGCATCAAATGCATGAAAGCTGCTGGGGCATTGGTCTGCCCAAATGACATAACAAGGAACTCGTAATGACCATACCAAGTCCTGAAGGTAGTCTTAGGGATATCTGGCTCCCGAATCTTCAACTGATGGTAACCTGAGCGCAAGTCGATCTTAGAAAACACATGTGCACCATAAAGCTGGTCAAACAGATCATCGATACGAGGCAAAGGATAACGGTTCTTCACTGTAACCTTGTTCAACTAGCGATAATCAATACACATACGCATAGAACCATCCTTCTTCTTCACAAACAAGACAGGAGCACCCCACGGTGAAACACTAGGTCGAATAAAACCCTTATCAAGCAATTCATGCAACTGATCCTTCAACTCTTTCAACTCAGGAGGAGCCATACGGCACGGAGGAATGGAAATGGGCTGGGTGCCCGGCAACAGGTCAATGCCAAAATCAATGTCCCTATCGGGGCCCGGAAGATCAACTGGAAACACATCGGGATAATCCCGTACCACTGGGACTGAATCAACAGAAGGGGTATCAACACTGACATCTCTCACATAAGCTAAGTACGCGGCACACCCTTCCCAACCATACACTGAGCTTTAAGGAAAGAGATAACTCTACTGGGAGTGTGATCTAAAGTACCACTCCACTCAACACCCAGAATACCTGGCATAGCCAGCGTCACGGTCTTGGCGTGACAATCAAGAATAGCAAAATGGGGCGACAACCAGTCCATGCCCAAAATAATGTCAAAATCAACCATACCGAGTAACAATAAATCCGCTCTGGTCTCAAAACCACGAATAGTAACCAAACATGACCGATAAACGCGGTCCACAACAAGAGAATCCCCCACAGGAGTAGAAACATAAACGGGGGCACTCAAAGAATCCCGAGGCACACCCAAATGCGGAGCAAAGTAAGAAGACACATAAGAAGAAGTAGAGCCCGGATCGAATAGAACCGATGCCTCTCTGTGAGAAACCAGTATAATACCTGTGATGACGAAGTCGGAGGCAACAACCTCGGTACGAGCAGGAATAGCATTATATCTGGCCCGACCCCTCTCTCGAGGGTGACCTCTATCTCCCCGACCTCCGCCCCTAGCCGGCTGGGCAGGTGGGGTAGCAGCTGGAGCTGTGACCATGGCCTGAGAACTCTAAGGAGCACGCTGTGGCTGAGCAGTCTGTGAAGATGCACCCCTCCCAAGTCTAGGGCAATCCCTCATCACATGGCGGATGTATCCACACTCAAAACAAGCTCTGGGAGGGCGCGATGGATGTTACTGGCTCGGGCCAGATCTGCTGGACTTGCCTCTAGAAGCACCCCGCGCAGGAGGCGCGCTAGAAACTGGAGGTGCATAATAAGGCTCCTGGGGTATAGGCGAAGCTGGAGCACTGCTAGCTGCTGGAAGGCCTGAATGAACGGCGCGACCCACATAACCTCTGCCATAACGACCTGCTGCTAGGGTACGGGCACCAGAGTAGTGGCCCAACTCTCGAGACCTCTTGGCCTCTCTCTCCACTCGCTCCCTAGCAAGCATACCCTCGATCCTCCTAGCAATGCTCACTACCTGCTGATAAGGAATGTCCACCTCCAACTCTCGAGCCATGCTAGATCTGATGGGTGGGATAAGACCCTCAATGAACTTGTGAACTCTCTCGCGGACTGTAGCAACCGAAGCCGGTGCATGCCTGGCCAACCTGGTATAGCGGATAGCATACTCCGAAATGGTCATAGCACCCTGGCGCAAATGCTCAAACTCTGCGCACCATGTGTCCCTGAGACTCTGGGGGACAAACTCTCTCATGAACATATCTCAAAACTGGGTCCAAGTCAGGGAAGCAGCCTCGACTGGACTTTCTATCTCATAAGTGCACCACCAATCATAGGCGGCTCCCCGAAGCTGAAAAGCAGTGAAGGAAACCCCGCTGGACTCTACTATGCCCATAGTGCGAAGAATACGGTGGCACTCCTCTAGAAATCCCAAGGCATCGTCTGATGCTAACCCACTGAATACTGGGGGATCATACTTCTTGAACCTCTGAAGTCTCCGCTGCTCGTCCTCTGAAGCAGCTGACCCGTCCTCGGGCTGAACTGGCGCTGCAGGTGGTGCGGGAATAATCTCGGGAGCCTGCTCAACATGCACTCGCTGCTCAGGAGTGCGGACGGCGGGAGTCTGTGCTCCTCCCCCGGCCTGGGATGTGGCTGCAACAAGGGGAAGCAACCCTGCCTGAGCCAAGGTGGTGTACATACTCATGAACTGAGTCAAAGTCTCCTGAAAGGCTGGAGTAGTAGTGGCAGTAGTAGGCGTGCCAGGTTCCTGGGCTCCAGCTGGATCTGTTGGCGGTGCCTCAGCGGCAGCTAGCGCAGGTGCTCTGGCTGCACCACATGCGCGTCCTCGACCTCTACCCCGGCCCCGGCCTCTGACGGCCGCAGTAGGGGGCGCGGGTGCCTGATCATCCCGAGTAGCGCGTGTCCTCACCATCTGTGAGAGAATAAAAGACAGAAGTTTAGAACTTGTGATGTCAAAATATCGCACGACAAGGAAATCAAGAGAAGTGGAAATTTTCCTAACAGTTACATAGCCTCTCGTAGATAAGTGCAAACGTCTCCATACCGATCAGCGAGACTCTAATAAACCGGCCTGTGTTCCGTGACTCCTATGAACCTAGAGCTCTGATACCAACTTGTCACGATCCCAGTTCGCCCTCCGTGAACATGTCGTGATGGCACCTAGTTCCTATAACTAGGTAAGCCTAACAATGCGAAAAACAACATAACTTGCGGAATAATTAATTAAAACTGAACAACTAAAAGAAATCTGTATATAATGGCCGCTCGGCATATACAACTCAAAATAAATGCGGAAGTCTGCTACAACACCCCAAAACCCGGAAAATCACGGGAACACAAGCTAATGAAAAGTAATATACGGCTCTAATCTCCAGGATTTGTCTAAACAAAAGTACGAAAGAAGGCTAAATACTACAGATAGAGTAAAGAGGGAGACTCCTTGGTCTGCGGACGCTGCAGAAGTACCTCAAAGTCTCCGTAGCTCTCCTGGCCTCAAGGATAGTGCACCTGAGATGAAGTACCTGGGTCTGCACATGAAGAACATGCGCAGAAGAGGCATGAGTACACCAAGCGGTACTCAGTAAGCGCCAAGCCTAACCTCAGTTGGGTAGTGATGAGGAAAGGTCAGGGCCCTACTGAGATATGACATGATATATAATAAGATGAGGAAAATCAGAATAAATAAAGTCTACGTCGAGAATCTAAACAAGACAAATAAGGAAACCGTAATAGAAAGCAGAAACAGGACAATACCAATAAATACTATTCACAACAGGGACAACAACCGGGGATCCCTTGGTATCCCGAGGATCTCTTGGTATCCTTATCATATACACGAGGGATCTCTTGGTATCCCGAGGATCTCTTGGTATCCTCATCATATACACGAGGGATCTCTTGGTATCCCGAGGATCTCTCGGTATCCTCAAAACTTGTAATAACATGTGCCAGGGATCTCTTGGTATCCCGCACCTTCAGTCCAGAACATATCAAGTGTAGGGGGATCTCCCGGGATGCCTTCCCGTAGTCCCAATTTAAAAACACAAAATAACAGCCCAAGCATAAGGATAAATGCTAAACTCAGAACAAGTAATAGAAAATCCTCGCCTAACATACTGCACGGTTTTACAAACAAGACAGTTTAACCACTTAGACAAGTAAGTCAAATAAACATGCTTCTCTAAACTAGCATAGGATAAACTTGCAATTTGAAATAAACAGATAAGCAAGAAAACTCAATTTAAATACTTCAAGTAAAAATGGATTTCCAACAATTAGCTCAAGTACGCGCTCGTCACCTCACGTACGAGGCATTCAAATATCAAATATCATGTCCTAAGGGGAAGAAGTCCCCCACACAAGGTTAGACAAGCCACTTACCTCAAACCGGCTCCAAATTCAACTTGAAACCACACTTTTGCCACGAGTATCCGACTCCAAATGGCCCAAATCTATTCATTTCAATTACATCTCGTAAATAACATCTCAAGCAACTGATTCCACTATTAAATTTAAAGTTAAGACGCAAATTTAGGTAAAACGACCAAAATGCCCCTCAGGCCAACGTGGTCAAAACCCGAGGTTCAAACCAAAATCCGGTTACCCATTCCCCCACGAACCCAAATATATGATTTGTTTTGAAATCGAACCTCAAATTGAGGTCCAAATCCCCAATTTTAGAAAAAACCTAGGTTCTACCCAAAACCCCCAATTTCACCCATGAATTTCATTGATTTTAAGTGGAAAACATGTTAAATGATGTAAATGATTGAATGAATTAACTAAAAATCGACTTACAATTGATTTGGAAGAAGTTTTGTCCTTGAAAAATCGCCTATGGGGTTTGGATCTTGAAAGAATGGTGAGAAATGGTGGAAAATCGACTAAGTATAAAAATTACTGGGTCTCTGATATCGCAATTGCGAACAGGGGTTCGCAATTGGGAACCCCGACCAAATAGGGTAATTGCGAAGCTGGGTTCGCATTTGCGGACCCTCACAATTGTGCCAGATTTCGCATTTGTGAACATAATGTTCGCATTTGCGATCAACCTAATTTCGCTTTTGCGAGGAATTGTATCGTATTTGAGATCATTTGCCTAGGCCAAAGGCTTTGCAATTGCGATGCAGAGTTCGCATTTGCGAGCTAGCAATTGCGAGACTCATCTTCGCAAATGCGAAGATCACAGAAGGAATTATACCAGATTTTTACAATTTCAAAAATGCAATCCGACACTTATCCAAAATTCACCCGAGCCCTCGGGGCTCCAAACCAAATATGCACAAAACCTCAAAAACATCCTACAGACTTATCTGTGCGATCAAATCGCCAAAATAATATCATAAACGTCGAATCAAGCCTCAAAACTCATGATTTCTTCCAATTTCTTCATAAAATATCAAATTTCCATTTTAAGTCCGAAATACGTCAAACGACGTCCGTTTTCAACCAAACTTTACAGAAAGCGCTTAAACCATATATAAGACTTGTACCAGGCGCCGGAACCAAAATACGGGCCCGATACCATAGTCTTTTAATCAAATTCCATTTCCAATTTCCTTAGTTATTTCCAGAAAATAATTTCACACAAAAATTCATTTCTCGGACTTGGGACCTCGGAAGTCGATTCCGGGCATACGCCCAAGTCCCATATCTTCCTACGGACCCTCCGGGATAGTTAAATTACGGGTCCGGATCCGTTTACCCAAAATGTTGACCGAAGTCAAATTCATTCAATTTAATATTAAAATTTAGCATTTTTCTCACAGAATTCATATTTAAGCTTTCCGGCTACGCGCCCGGACTACACACGCAAATCGAGGCAACCCTAGATGAGGTTTTCAAGGCCTCGGAAGTACAGAATGGGAAAGAAACAAGTGATGACCCCTTTGGGTCGTCACAAAGAAACTTTTCCACGTAGAGATTTCATCTAGTTAAAGCGAGAGTGCGTTTCCATTCTCTCCCAACAATGGCAAGCTCCTGATTCACACCTAGATCTGTTGGAGAATAGCAAAAGAAAGATCTCAAGGCTTTGGGAACATACCACTCCTGATACTTTTCCTCCATGACCTCTATCTCCAAATCAACTGGGTCACGATCGTAAAGAAGGATTTCAGCCAGCTGGTAATTGTGCTTTGCATTCAAAGGGTTCCATTTATGTTTGCATAATGTTGGAGTGCTTGGTCATCATATTCACGTGGCGTCAGTCATATTCATGTATAGCCGGATCAGGCTGGTGGCGAGTTGGCTTTCGCGTTCGCGTAGTGTGTCTCACGTTAGTGGTGTGTTGGTTGGTTAGATTTTTCGATTGCGTAGTGTATTTCCTGGGCGAAAACATTTTGCGCTTCGCGAGCACGAGGCTTGTGCCGCGTTCGTGAAAGGTACTTTTGGGCAGATTATTTAAGAAGTCATTTCGCGACTTTTACTCCTTCTTTCATATTTTGAGCCGTAGACTTGGAGAGGGGCAATTTTTCATGGAGATTTTCATACCAGGCAAGAGAGTAAGTGATTTATACCTATTTCTGATTATATTTCAAGAATCTATATGGATTTCTACACCTAAAATATGAGATTTTGAAAGGAAACTTGGGGTTTTTATCTATACTTTAAGAGAGCATATTTAGGGGTTTAGCCATTGATTTGAACTCAGATTTAGAAACTAATTATATATTTCGATTCGGCAGGTTAAGGATCATCAAAATTTGGTATCGGTTTGAAATTACGGATAGGCAGGTCCAAGTTGAGTTTTGTTGACTTTGTGGAAATTGTTCAAAGATCGAAACTTTTCGACACAACCCAAAATCCTCCTTAGAAGTTGTGATGGCACCTAGTCTCCAATCTAGGTAAGTCGGTCACTTAGAATTATTTTGAACAATAAAAGCACGAAATAACAAAAACAGACAACAACAACAATAACAACAACAACCTAGTAAAATCCCACAAGTGGGGTCCGGGGAGGGTAGTATGTACGCAGACCTTACGCCTACCCCGAATGAGTAGGGAGGCTATTTTCGGAAGACCCTCGGCTCAAGATAAGAAGAAAAACAAAAAGGAGAGAATATTAGTTTCACCACAGAGATCATAGGAAAAATAGGAACATAAAATACAGAAGGAAAAATGCAAAACAAAAACAAAAATGATAGCTAGTAAATAGGTCCTGCACCGAAAAGAGAAAATAGTAAGACACGACAATGTCCCTAGCTATCTCAGACAAAAACCCTACCAGACTAGGCTCACAACAGTACAAGGTAACGCAAGACTCAACAAAAATAGAGTTTAACATAAATACGGAAATAAGAGTAATACAGGCCTAAGCGACAATACTCAACGTAACTTCCCCGAACTAGGAGGTACAAAGTCACAAGGTCTAACTGGTGATAGGAGAACATCTCAAAATACAATACTTTCTGAAATACATAAACAGTAGAAATGAAACAAGAGGGTGACTCCAAGGCCTGCGGTCGAATCATGCGGGATACCTTGAAATCTCCGGTGTATCAAATGCCTCACCGTCGATCAGTCTGGTTTGAAGTACTTAGATCTGCACAAAAATATGCAGAAGCATAGTATGAGTACACCACAATCGGCACCCAGTAAATATTAAGACTAACCTCGGTTGAGTAGTGATGAGGTACAAGTCGTTTGATACTCACTAGATAAATAACCTTTGCAATGAATATACCAAAGAAAACTGATAATTGAAATACAACTGAAAACAGAAATCACAATCCCTTTAGAACATGTAATAACAACTTAGTGTAGTAAGACCCATCTTTGATCATGAAACATCAAATAGAGGTAAGGCATGTGATGGGATGTCAAATATAACCATTACCTCAGGTAAATGCAAAATGTAAGCTTTCAGAAATGATTATGAAATAAGATTTAACAACCCCGTCTCAACACAATCAGAACAAGAATAAGTATACCGCGAAATATCACAAAACATCATAAAATGCCACCCATATTACGCTGCATGTGAACACAAAAATGATATGCCACCCTTATTTCGCCATGCATATATAAACTCTTATTTCACAACGTGGGCAGCTCGAGATAACGCAACCCTTATTTCAGCCCACGCGCACAACAATGGACAAAATCGTACGGCAAAAACCTCGTGCTGACAAACCGAATCAATCCGCTCAACATGACCATAAGTTCCATGATACAAAAAACACAATAATTCCAAGTTCCATAATATCACAACAATGGTACCAAAGTTTCATCAAAGCATAAGTTCACAACTTTCAACAACTGTGCACGAGTACATAACAAATAAGCATAAAAGCGGAGGGGTGTTCAATAAATAAAGCATGACCATGTTTAAGTTAATGAAATAATCACGATCAAATAGTCCTAAAGTGATTTCAACATGTTTCATATAAAGTTTATTATCACATTATGGCATATTAATGTCCTACGGTCTATTGCGGTCAAACCACACATAGTATCCATATACACGCTTGTCACATCACGTACACATCACTTATCACATCATAAAATCAATTAGGACTAACACCTAAGGGGTATTTTCCCCACACAAGGTTAGATAAAATATTTACCTCAAACAAGCTAAATCAATTCACTAATAAGCCCTTCCCGCGCGTATCCACTTCCAGAGAGATCGAATCTAGCAAAAATAAATAAATATCATAAATAAAAGCCATAGGAAAGAATTCCGAATAATAAATATTCGATGTTTAACTTAAATAAAAAATTCAACCCCGGCCCCGTACCTCAGAACCCGACAAAACTTAAAATTTTCAAAACACCTATTCTAATACGAGTCCAACCATACCAAAATCATTCAATTCTGACCTTAAATCAACCTTCAAATCATCAATTTATGTTTTAGAAAAGTTTTTACTAAAATCCCCAATCTCTCCAATTCAAATCATCAATCAAACATTAAAATCGAGGTTGGAATCATGAAATATAAACAAATCTAAGTCAAAAATATTTACCCCAGTCCATATCGTGAAAATCCCATCCAAAATCGCTCAAAACCGAGCTCTCTAACTCAAAATGTGATAAAAAAACAAAATTTTTGAAATAGAGTATTTAATTAGTCTGCCCAGGTATACACATCGCGATCGCAAAAATTTCTTCGCGATCGCGAAGACCAAACTCACCCAGCCACCAAATCTTTATTCGCGCTCGCGACATACCAGTCGCGACATACCGGTCGCGAACGCGATGACTAACTTCACAGTCCCTACACAAACGCATTGCCTCAATCGCGAACGTAGAGGCTAACACTAGATGACCCTTCCCATATTTCCTTATACGCGATCGCGGCACCTAGCTTGCGATTGCGAAGGCCACAGCCGCCCAAGCTTCGCGAACACGGTCGTCACTTCGTGACCATGAAGAACAAAATGTCTGCCACCAAAATTACCCTACGCAAACGCGGCTCTTTAGTCGCGATCGCGATGAAGAAAACCAGATATCAGTCATCAGCAATCAAAACATGAGGAAATGGCCTGTAGCCCATCAAAAATACACCTGAGGTTCCCGGGACCCTATCCAATCACACTAACCAGTCCTAACACATAACACAAACCCACTCAATGCCTCAAATCACACCAAACAACATCAAATCAATGAATCGCAGCTCAATTCAAGCCTAATGAACTAATGAACTTAAATCTTCTAAAACTCATGCTGAACAATGTCAAATCAACTTGGAATAACCTTAAATTTTTTGTGCAACTCCTAAATAACACAGTGGACCTATACCAAATATCGGAACCACAATCCAAACCGTATATCAACAAAGTCAACCCTCGATCAAATCTATCAATCTTCCAAACCTTCAAATTTCCAACTTTCGGCAATTCAAGTCAAAACGACCTAGAAACCTCCAAATCTAACATGTACATACGCCAAAGTCCAATATCATCACAATATAAAGCTATTAAAGTCATCGAAATACCATTCCGGAGTTGTCTATATAAAAGTCAAATTCCGGTCAAGTCTTACAACTTAAGCCTTCAACCAAGGGACTAAGTGTCCTAAATTAGTTCAAAACTCTGACGAAACCAAACCAATCACCCCGGTAAAGTCACATAACCCGAAATACACATATGTAAAGCATCAAATACGGAAAATCGGGTTAAAATACTAAAAACAAGCAGTCGGGTCATTACAGTTTATGAATTTGGATCGCTCCTATAGCATTATTTGACTTTCTTGGATGATGTATGGCTTAGATTTGCGTGATTAGAGGGCAAGAGAGAGGTTTTGACGTAGTTCGAGGTTGAAGCTAGCACGGGAAGATGTAAGTCTCTTGGATAACCTTTTTAAAAGGGAAACCTTAGGATTTGACTTGATTGCTATGTATTTAAGGTATTGGAGGTGGTGTATATGCGAAGTGGTGAGCACATATGTAAGTACCAAGTTTATATCTTGTTCATGGTAGAATTGAGATACTTTATGCCTTGTTTTGATTATGTGCTTATCTTGATTCATGATTTGTTTGGCTTATATGACTACATTCTCTCTCTTATTCATGTTAGAGATCATGCCTCAGTTTATATTTATTTATGAAGCATGGGAGCTTATTCTTGATATATTGAATTGCTTGAATCATTCGTAGTCATACAGAAATTCCATGGGCACACATATATGCATTATTAATATTAATTCCTTGTGCATCTTTTATCTATTAATTCTTGGGAATATGCCTATGTATTATATATGGATACTTGATTTGGACTAAAATTGTGGCACGAAAGGCAAAATCGTGCAGTTGAAATACAATTATGGAACATGACACAATGAGAGGATATTTGATTATAAGTGAGCTATCAAGTTCCTTTTGCGCTTGGATAAGGATCCATCCCTCCGGAGTATGGTGATTATCCATGTTACTTTGGGCCCTGTGAGAGTGGTCGATACAGGAAGTGTGTATTGGGAATATATAGGAATTTTGTATCGGGCTTCAGTGATACATGGATTAAGTATCGTGGTACATAGATCTTGTACCAATTATGGTAAGAGATAAGAGTTTTGAGAATGCATAGACATCCTTGGCTCATTTAAAAATATTTATTTAAATGCTAACTGTTGCATCACCTATATATGCTAGTTGGGAGCCTCTAATCCGCTGATTGAAGAATTCCATCTTTAAATTCTATATCTAAGCAGTGTTATGATTATCTTTTGAATTAGCAATGCATGCCTTATATCTTTCAACTGTTTAATATTGCTGATACATGTTTTTCAAGAGGATAATTACTGTTTCAGTTTCAGGTTTTGTTATTTATATAGGTGTTGTAAGTATCTTGATGCCTATAGTCGCAACTACTTCTTCGAGGTTAGACTTGATACTTACTGGGTATCGACTGTGGTGTACTCATACTGTGCTTCTGCACATCTTTTTGTGCAGACTCTTAGGTGGTATTAGTAGAGCCTCTTGTTGAGACTAGGCGTTCGCCCAGAGACTTAAGGGAAACTGCACCTCATGGATTCGTTTCGCAGTGCCCGAGTCTCTCTTATTATTTATCTCCTGTATAATTTCTTTCTATCAGACAATATCAATTATGTATTCAGACTTGTACTTATTCAGTAGTTATTCGTGTACTTGTGTTTTCTAGATCTTAGGGGTTGTACTGTTTTGGTTGTATTCCACCCATTTTAGGACTATATCAGACGTTTTATCGTTTTGAGATTATTCCTATTTTTCTATTTATGATAATAATTCTATTAATTAACGAAATTTGGACTATATTTTGTTGATTGTGAGTTGGCTTGCTTAATAAGTACGGCTAGGCGGCATCATGGTCTAAGGTGAAATTTTGGGTCATGACAGCGGTTTATATTTAATTTCATTCGAAAGAACATAATCGTACGATTAGAATGATTATAGAGATGAGTAATTGGATATGCTTTTAGATTATCAACGAATTTATAAACCATGTACTCGAATTGAATGTTTTTTGTGTTAGGGAAAACCGCACTATATAATATATAAAGAAGCAACGTTGATTCCCCAAAACAATATTTGTTTTATAACAACTATAGATTACTCGAGCTTCAATCTTGTAATCAGTGGTGAAGCCAGAAATTTCTTCAAGGGTGTTCAAACTTGGAAGAAGTAGAATTTTTTTTCTGATAATGCATGTTCAATATATGTTATATACCTATAAAATCTACTAATTTACCTAAATACACAATGTTATTTTTCAGTGAAGGGTGGTCAATTGACCATTGATAAATGTGATTTTTACATGTTTTATGCCCATATTTGCCTATGCTTTATGTATGAATTATCATAAAATAGACCCAGAATGCTTACAAAGTGCGCTTGATTGTAGGTTTGAGCGACAAGATGACGAAAGTCAAAAATCGGCTCGAAACGGAGTGAAACCTGCTCAAGTGTCAAAAATCATTGAAGTAGGGACAGGAGGACCTAGCGCGGACCGCACTGATTTGCTGCGCGGCCGCGCTAGGAGATTCAGAGAGCACCCATTTCAGGAGTCTCCACGCACGGTCAGCGCTGGTGTCTACGCGGTCGCGCTTCATTGTTGTGCGGTCCGCGCCCATTAGCCTGCGCGGCCGCGCTACCTCTTTGTGCGGTCCGCGTCCCCAGCTTCAAAAGTGAATGATCGAAGGCCAAGACCTCTACGCGGCCGCGCTGCATTTCTGCGCGGTCCGCGCCAGCCCCGCAGGGGTATTTTTGTCCGATTTTTCTGGCATAGTATAAATAGAATATTTTATTATTTCTAGGTTAAGTTTTAGACATCAGATAGCAGCAGCACTCGCGAGACTCAAGTTTTAGCCTATTTTGGGCATTTTCATCTTGTATTAACGTGGATTCTTGTAGATTAACATTCTAGTTAATTAATATGTTCATTTTATCTATTTCTTCTTCAATTTCTGTTGCTATTATGGCTAGCTAAACCCATTAGCTAGGGTTGTGGCTTAACCCTAGTGTGGGTAATTAATGGGTGTGATTGTTTAATGCTTGAATGATGTTGGGTGTTTGATATTTGGGTTAATTTTATGTTTTATCTAGGATTTGGTGGTTGCAAACACTAAGTTTAGCTTAGCGGGTCTTGACTCTTCTTGAGAAAGAGTGTCTATGACTCCAAAATTAACCCAACAAGGAATTGGGATGGACCCATGAGAATGGTAGTCCCAATTAACGGGTAAAACCTCGAGAGAGTAATTACCCAACTTGAACCCTAAGTTGCTTGGCTTGTTAGCCTACCCAATTGGTCTCGAGAGAGTAAATTGGGCAAAATCACTCTTTCTACCGAGAGGTGTGAGAGTGAGTGCAATGGTGCAACGGTTATAGCATAAGCCCCATAATCATCATTCTTGTATTAGGAATCTCTACCGTTAGTTGACCACCTAGGTAAATGCCACGACCCTAGTGCCTTTCTTTATCTTGCATACAACCTAGAATTAATATCTTAGCATAAAATTAGTTATAATTAGTAGTTGTTAAATTGTAGTTGATAATAATAAAAACTCAAAAATGATAGAAGATCAATTAGAAGCAAACACGCATTTCTAGGCTAAGCAAATATCCAACTCCCTTTCTAGCTCCCTGTGGAAATTGACCCCGATACCACTATTGGGTAAAAGTATTAGCGCCCACTCTTCCTAAGGTTGAGTCCGCTGTGCGATAATCACTTTTTGGCGCCGTTGCCGGGGAGCTTACGGTGTTGACTATTTGTGTAGCTAGTTTTATGTTTTACTTCTCTTTCCTCCTTTTTACTAATTTTATTTGTGTTGATCCATCAGGTACACATGGCTTTAAACGGAAATGACCCTCTTGGCAATGCCTTGGCGGGGGAGGAGGTTGAAGATGTTGATCAAGATGAGCTTCCGGTACCTCAAGTACCACGGAGAGGTTGAAACGCCAATGCTAATGTACATGACAACAATCCTATTCCAGACCCTCCTCCGCCACCGCCAAGAGCGGTCCCAAGAGTTCTTCCTAATCAAGGTACGCCAGTGCCATCGTTCCTCCCTGAATCCGGGCGGGGAACTTTCAAATCACAAATGTCATATTGACCTTGCTCGAGCAAATGGGATATTTTACGGGCGCCTCCGACCAAAATGCATACAAGCACTTGAAGGGGTTCGTAGATACTTGCTGGGGCAGCAAACAAACAAACGTGTCAGAGGATGCGTTGAGATTGAGGCTTTTCCCGTTTTCTCTTCGGGGCAAAGCGTTGGACTGGTTAGAAAGGTTACCAAATCATTCTATCACCACATGGGATGAATTGGCGGACAAATTTATTTCCAAGTTCTTTTCTCCAAGTCATATGGCGGCTCCTCGGGACGAGATTCTAGCTTTTAAGCAAATGCCAACGGAGCCATTGCATGAGATCTGGGAGCGATACAGAACAATGGTGAAGGAATGACCTAACAACGACATGACTGAGGCGATGATCCAACAGACTTTCTATAGGGGCATCAACACCACAAATCAATGCATTGTGAACCAATTGGCCGGTGGGAACTTTATGAAACTTTCTTACCAAGAGGTATGTGACGTACTTGATGAAATGGCGGGCACCTCTTCGGCATGGCAAAGCCGAGCGAATGTACCCCAAGGTGACCCCACGGTCATTCATTTGCACAAGGAGTTGAGTGATCATGGCCAAGCTATTGCCGAACTTACAACAACAATGAATCAGTTGGCAAAGGCGCAATTGCAACAAGTACAAAACCCGCGCCAAGTCAATGCAATGGAGAATGTTTCTATGCTAAAAAGGAGGCAAAGAGGGCAACAACAACCTTAAGGTAGCGGTGAGCAGTTTGACAGCAACAATGATGGTGGTGGTTATTCGAACGAGTGTTTTGACGATCAAAGTGAGGAGTGCCAATATGTCAATAACTACCAAGGAAATAGAGGAAATCAAGGAAATCAACAATGGCGCCCCAAAGGCAATTGGGGCAATCAACAAGGAGGCGGCAATTGGAATAACAATAATCAACAACAGGGTGGCAACAATTGGAACAATAACAATCAGAACAACAATTGGGGTAATCAAGGTAATAACCAAGGCAATTGGAATTGGAACAACAACAATAACAATCAAGGAGGGTGGAATAATGGTGGTAGGGGGCAAGGCTTTCAAAGGCCCCCATGTTCCAACAACCAAACAATCCACCCCTCTTTCAGTCACAAGGGCCTAGTTCTTCTGGAAGTGATATGGGACGGATAGAAATGATGTTCGAGCAGATGATAAAAAAGAACCAAGATTCTGATGTACAATTGGCTTCGCATAACACATCCATCCGGAACCTAGAGGTGCAAATAGGACAAATCTCTCAAGCTTTAAATACCCGCCCAAAAGGTGCGCTACCAAGTGATACGGTAGTGAACCCGAAGGGGGTAACAATCATGTGATGACTGTTACAACTAGGAGTGGAAGAGGCGATGATGTGCACGCCTCGGTTGAGAATCAAGTTGTGAATGATGAAATTGAGTTGCATCATGATGGTGCACCTTTGAATGTTGACAATGTGGTCGAACCAATAGTGACAAATGATGTGCGGATTGATATTGATGATGAGGCCGGGGTAGAGACTCAAGATACCGTGAACCCGTCTAGGGAACACATTATTGATATACCCGAGCCGGCGGTGCCCATGGCAAAGGCACCCTTGCCTAGACCACCTCCACCATATCCTCAGCGGTTAGCAAAGCAAAAGAGCGACAATCAGTTCAAGAAATTCATAGACATGATGAAGAGCCTCACAATCAATGTTTCCTTAGTGGAGGCACTTGAACAAATGCCTGGGTACGCAAAATTTATGAAGGATTTAGTCACCAAGAAGCGTTCTATGGAGTGTGAAACAATAAAGATGACGCACCATGGTAGCGCGATTGTGCATTCTATGGCCCCGAAACTTGAGGACCCTGGAGCTTTCACTATTCCTTGCACTATCGGAAGTGCGGACTTTGCTAAGGCCCTATGTGACTTGGGGGCTAGCATTAATCTGATGTCGTACTCAGTCTTCAAGACTTTGGGAATTGGGCAACCTAGGCCAACCTCCATGAGACTTCAAATTGTGGACCGGTCGATGAAGAGGCCTTTAGGTATAATCGATGATGTGCTTGTCCGGGTGGACAAATTCATATTGCCGGCCGACTTTGTCATATTGGATTGCGAAGTGAATTTCGAAGTGCCTATTATTCTTGGAAGACCTTTCCTAGGCTACGGGAATGCATTGGTTGATGTGGAAGCAGGGGAGTTAACATTCTGTGTGGGAGATGAGAAGGTGGTATTTCATGTGTGCAAGTCAATGAGGCAACCCAATAGTACGGAGGTGTGTTCATTTGTGGACTTTGTCACGGCGGTGATAGTGGATGACACAAGTGCCTTGATCAATGTTGAAGACCCTCTTGAAGCCGTGCTTCTTAACATGGATGCCAATGATGATGCCGGTAGAGTGGAGTGCGTGAATGCATTGCATGGAATGGGTTCATATTCATATGAGCCTAGGAAACTATCTTTAGATCTTGAAAATCGCAAAACTCCGCCAACCAAGCCATTAATTGAGGAGCCACCGGTGTTGGAGTTGAAACCACTTCCTCCACACCTCAGGTATGAATTCTTGGGCTCTAATTCTACTCTTCCAGTTATTCTTTCTTCTTGCCTTACTAACTTGCAGGTATAGGCCACTGTGGAGGTGCTCCAAAAGCGAAAAAGGGCAATAGGATGAACTTTGGCGGACATCAGGGGAATAAGCCCCGCATTTTGCATGCATAAGATCATTTTGGAGGAGGATGCACGGCCATCTCTTGATCATCAAAGGAGACTCAATGAGGTGATGCAAGAAGTGGTAAAGAAGGAGGTTATCAAGTGGCTTGACGCCGGTGTGGTTTTCCCGATCTCGGACAGTTCATGGACCTCTCCGGTCCAATGTGTGCCAAAGAAGGGTGGAATGACAGTAGTGACCAATGCCAACAATGAGTTGATTCCTACTCGGATAGTTACGGGTTGGAGAGTGTGTATGGACTATAGAAAGCTGAACAAGGTGACAAGAAAAGATCATTTCCCACTACCATTCTTGGACCAAATGCTTGATCGTCTTGCGGGCCGGGCCTTTTATTGTTTTCTAGATGGCTACTCGAGGTATAATCAAATTCTCATTGCCCTAGAGGATTAGGAGAAGACAACCTTTACATTCCCTTATGGCACGTTCGCGTTCTCGAGAATGCCATTCGGATTATGTAATGCCCCAGCGACCTTTCAAAGATGCATGATGGCAATCTTCACCGACATGGTGGAGGATATCTTAGAGGTATTCATGGATGACTTCAGTGTGGTGGGAGATTCATTTGAAGAATGTTTGGTGAACTTGGATAGGGTTTTGGAAAGATGTGAAGAAACCAACCTTGTGCTCAACTGGGAGAAATGCCACTTTTTGGTGCAAGAGGGAATTGTATTGGGCCACAAAATCTCAAGGCAAGGAATTGAAGTTGATAAGGCAAAAATAGAGGTTATCTCAAGACTCCCTCCCCTACCTCTGTCAAAGGGGTGAGGATTTTTCCTGGTCATGCCGGTTTCTACCGGCGATTCATTAAAGATTTTTCCAAAATTGTGAACCCGCTTTGCAAGTTGTTAGAGAAGGATGTCAAGTTTATCTTTGATGAGAAGTGCATAGAGTCTTTTGAGTTACTGAAACACAAGTTGACAACAACCCCTATAATCACTGCTCCTAATTGGGACTTGCCTTTTGAACTTATGTGCGATGCGAGTGATCTAGCGGTTGGGGCGGTGCAAGGCCAAAGAATCAACAAAATGTTCCATCCTATGTATTATGCTAGCAAGACTATGAATGAGGCCCAGAGAAACTACACAGTGACAGAAAAGGAGCTATTGGCTATTGTGTTCGCGATGGAGAAATTTAGACCTTACCTTATGGGGGCAAAGGTGATCATACACACGGACCATGCAGCCCTTCGGTATTTGATGACTAAGAAGGATTCGAAAGCAAGACTGATGAGATGGGTGCTACTCCTTCAGGAATTTGATTTAGAGATTGTGGATAGAAAGGGAAGCAAGAATCAAGTTGCCGACCATTTGTCCCGATTAGCGGAAGATGGGAGACCAAGTGATGGTATTGAGATCAATGATAGGTTCCCTGACGAGCAGCTTCTTTCCGTTTCTATGTGTGAAATGCCATGGTTCGCGGACATCGCCAACTTCATTGTGACTGGTAACATCCCGTGTGAGCTCTCTTCCAACCAAAAGAAGAAACTCAAGCGGGATAGTTTGGATTTTTATTGGGATGATCCGTATTTGTTTAAAATTTGCACGGATGGAGTGATAAGGAGATGTGTACCGGAAAGTGAACAAATAAGCATATTGGAGGCTTGTCACTCCTCTCCCTATGGTGGTCATCATGGGGGGGTGAGGATAGCCTCAAAAATTTTGAGTTGTGGCTTCTATTGGCCCACATTGTTCAAGGATGCTAGTGAACTGGTGAAGAGTTGTGATGCATGTCAAAGAGCCGGCGGTATTTCCAAGAAGGATGAGATGCCCCTCAATACAATTCTTGAGGTGGATATTTTTGATGTTTGGGGCATCGATTTCATGGGTCCGTTCGTGAGCTCCTGTGGTAATACTTACATTCTCGTGGCGGTGGAGTATGTTTCAAAATGGGTGAAAGCCGTAGCTCTTCCCAACAATGAAGCCCGAAGTGTTGTAGCATTTTTGAAGAAGAGTATCTTTACGAGATTTGGTACTCCCCGGGTCCATTATTAGTGATGGGGGGTCCCATTTTTGCAACAANATCCCCGAGAGGTGCATCATAACCGAGGACTTATTACCACTTCTACCCAGAGTTCATGAACAATTTCAAACTAGAAGCGGGTGGGACCACTTCAGTGACGGGTTGATAAATGCAAATGAACACATGGTCAAGGAGTTCTACACCAACGTAGCCTACACCAAAAAGAACTCCACTGTGACCAAAGTGAGGGACAAGAATGTTGTATTTTCGGGCAAAGCATTTAATGATTATTTGGGTTTCAAGGATGAAGACGAGACCCAATACTTGGAGAAATTGGCAATGAAGGAGGAGGTTCGCCCATGGTTGGCCGAGTTCTTGGCACATCCGGGTGTTGTTCCAGATTGGGTACAGGCAGGGGTAAAAATCTTACGGAAAAACATGAACTTTGAGGCGAGAGGGTGGCTCACCTTTGTTTGCAATAGGTTGGATCCCACTTCACATGACCAGACCGTCCCTCTCCCCCGGGCTGTGCTTATTGCTTCCATCATGGCTGGATTCCCTATCAATGTGGGGAATATTATGTACAGGGCGATTACTACTATGGGGATTGACAGTACGTGGAACTACCCTTTCCCAAACACTCTGACACTGTATTTTAGGGACTTGCAGGTGAAGAAAATGCATTATGATGTGGCAGTGCGCCCAATAGCCTCTTTCTCCTGGTTCAGTATTCAGGGTCCAGACAACCCAAAGGGGGATAAGAAAAGCAAGTCATCCACCTCTGCCCCGACCGACCAGTCTGAGGAGCCGGTTGAGGTCGAGCCTTCTACAGAGCTTCCATCCGTTCCAGTTGTGTCTGTCCCAGTTGATAGGCCCTCCTCTTCTGCAGGCCCTAGTTCTTCAGCTGGCCCTACAGTTCCTGTTTCCCGGACCAACCCATTGACAGCCCAACAGCTAGCCATGACATTGGCCAGTTTGAACAACTGGATGTCCATAGCGACATCCAAGTTGTCCATATTAGACACTTCAGTTGAGGCCCAGTCTACCCCGGCCACTGTCCAGGTTCCTCCGTCTATTGAGGAAACACTGCAGATGCTCCTGGCCAATCAGAAAAAGATACTTGAGACTCAGACTGCCTTGACTAAGGCGGTTGGGGCACACAGCACAGCCTTGGAGAAATTGCTCGTGAGCACAAGAAAATGAGGAAGTCCAGGGCATCGAAGGAGTCAGTAAAGGTACCACGAGTAGATGTGGACAAGCTAATGGCGGAACAGATGTCGTTAGACTTGTTATTCGGGGACCCAGCCCCTCCAGCAGCAGTCCCAGTACCTGATCCACAGCAGGAGCAGGCACCCATGCCTATGAGGAAGAAGAGGAAGTTGCCCAACACTGAGGGAGTTGTGGTTGAGTTGGCTGAGATTCAGGTCACTCCCTCCAGTGAGGTGCCAGAGGATCCACCGGTCCAGCAGCGGGATCCTACACCAGTTTCAGAGCAGCAGGTCGGAGACCAGTCTGAGGTCCCGGCTACTATAGAGGATCAGGGGACGACAGGAGACCCCATGCATGTGGACCAGGCTTGAGGAGCCTCTCTATATCCTTTTACTATGTTTTGAGCTTATCTTGGTAGTTGGCATTGGGGACAATGCCAGCTTTTATTCGTGGGGGTGTGCCCTACCATTTTGATTCTGATACATTGGATGACTGTATATATTTATTTCATTTCTAGTCTATGTTTTGGATTGTTTTTGGTTTTTAAATAGTTGTCCTGTATATAACCTTTAACTTTGGCTACTTTTAGACTCTTATGTATATATTCATCCCGTTGTATATTCTACTCCCCATTGCACATATTCATTCAGTTTTTCTAATTTTCATTCAAATTTTTCATTTTTTTAGCCTAGTAGTGAGGCTCGTAGCCTTTTGTTTCGGTTTTAGTGTTTTCAAAAAGCCCTTGGTTTTCTTAATGCCACGGTTCTTTCCAAGGGTAGTGCGTTGTGCGAACCGGGTGGCTCTTCCCAATGATAGATGGCGTGACAACCTTCTTAAGGGTTTGAGTCCGTTTTTGATTTTTCTTCTTTTGATTTTCAAAACTTTGTAGTTAAGAGGACCTCAGGCAAGCTTCACTTGGGCCTAACACATTTGCCTTTGATCCCATGGTCAAAGACATAATGTTGTGTTCAGGATGGTGAAAATTGTGGCCTTGAGACTCTTGTGTTGACCAAACAATCATCATATGGTCGTGTGGGGACATTGTGCTCTTGAATTGGAACTAAGGTCGTTGTGGGCTCTCAACTCGATGTCTTTAGCAAACCCTGAGTGTGTGTGTGGTGAGAAGTTGAATTATGAGTCTAAGCTCCAGGCCGACGGTCTAGAACTTGCCCTGAATGTTTGTTGAGGCGAAATCATAGGTGAAACTTGACTTGAGAAGTGAATATAGGCCCTCCTTGATCCGAACTTCCAAATTTGAACAATTTTCATAACCTACCAATGAAATGATCCCTAGTTCAACCCTTTTTGAGCCTTAACCTTCTTCTTTCATGAACCAAAGCTACAAGCCTATACCCGTTCTCAATGAGACCCTCTCTTGGCACCCAAATCTTCCCTTGAGCAATGGCAAATACCTAAGTTTGGGGGGTTGAGACAAGAAAGGATTCAATGCGGTAAAAAGGGCACAAAAGAAAAAGAAAAAGGGAGGCAATGAAAAAGAGAAAAAGACAAAAAGAAGTACAAAAGTGAATAAGAACCAGAAAAAGGGATTCAAAGAAAACAAAGTGATAAAGGTTGTGTAAAAGTAGAAAAAGGAGAAAGGTTTGAATTGCAAAAGAAAGAGTGACAATGTGTCTCTCTAACCCCTTGAAAGAATTGAAAGAAGTGAAATACTCAAATGGGCCAAAAAGTATGCCATAATGAATCAAAAGAGGTGCTAAAGGGAAGATTGAACCTAAATGAACAAAAACATATCCTACCTTCGCCCAAAAGCCTTCACAAAGACTCCTCAAAAGCCCTATATGATCTTGAGTTGAGGGAAGCCTACATTAGTGGATACTTACATAAGGGGCAAGCATATGGTACCTAAAGCTGGACTTATGACCTTCTTTGTGAGAGAAATGAGTGAAAACAAAAATCTATCAACCTCGGGTTGTGTGTCATTACTCTAAAAAGTGAGGTTCGCTTAGGGAGAGTTGAGGATGTGCGAGTTTGGGTTCCACAAAGACCAAGGTATTTGAGAAAAGCGCATTGATGAAATGAGTCAACCCTTGATGCTCTCGTGTCACATTCGATCCATAGTTCTTAAAAGATTAAAAATGTGTTAATGATGCATTCGTATTGAGGGTAATTGTTAGTCCCAATTGATGCGTGATGAGGTTTCCTTAGGATAAGCTGGAATTACTTGGATGTTTCCTTTTTAGGGGTGGGTCTTCTTTTATTTGCTTGAGGACAAGCAAAGGTTTAAGTTTGGGGGAGTTGATAACTGTGATCTTTACACGTTTTATGCCCATACTTACCTATGCTTTATGTATGAATTGTCATAAAATAGACCCAGAATGCTTACAAAGTGCGCTTGATTGCAGGTTTGAGCGACAAGATGACGAAAGTCAAAAATCGGCTCGAAACGGAGTGAAACCTGCTCAAGTGCCAAAAATCATTGAAGTAGAGACAGGAAGACATAGCGCGGACCGCACCGATTTGATGCGCGGCCGCGCTAGGAGATTCAGAGAGCACCCATTTCAGGAGTCTCCACGCGCGGTCAGCGCTCTTTTCTACACGGTCAGCGCTGGAGTCCACGCGGTCGCGCTGCATTATTGTGCGGTCCGCGCCCCATTAGCCTGCGCGGCCGCGCTACCTTTTTGTGCGGTCCGCGTCCCCAGCTTCAAAAGTGAATGATCGAAGGCCAAGACCCCTATGCGGCCGCGCTGCATTTCTGCGCGGTCCGCGCCAGCCCCGCAGGGGTATTTTTGTCCGATTTTTCTGGCATAGTATAAATAGAATATTTTATTATTTCTAGGCTAAGTTAGCACTCGTGAGATTCAAGTTTTAGCCTAGTTTGGTCATTTTAATCTTGTTTAACGTGGATTCGTGTAGATTAACTTCCTAGT
>NW_017675951.1:11733-12283 GCF_001879085.1 Nicotiana attenuata | reverse complement strand
ACTTGATATCTTAGCATAATGTAGTTATAATTAGTAGTTGTTAAATTGTAGTTGATAATCACAAAGAAAAAAACCAAAAATGATAGAAGATCAATTAGAAGCAAACTCGCATTTCTAGGCTAAACAAATATCCAACTCCCTTCCTAGCTCCCTATGGAAATTGACCCCGATACCACTATTGGGTAAAAGTATTAGCGCCGACTCTTCCTAAGGTTGAGTCTGCTGCGACCTAATCACAGAACAAAATGCCTTCGTCATTCCATCTTTGAACATGCCAAGTACAAAATACAATTGAAGGTAAGCAAAGAAATCATACACAGTACCTCTTAACTGCATCAGAACTGATAGCCATATCTACACATTTGCCTTCTATGTCTGTTAAATACAAAGCACCATTGGGCAACACTCTTATCACCATGAACGGCCCCCGCACGTTAGGTCGGAACTTGTCCTTACGTCTCTAGCCTCGATGGGAAGGGTGGCGTTTCTAATACCAGCTGGCCGTACTTCGTAATTCCGTACGGACGCACCTTCTTGTTGTATGCTCTTG
>NW_017675951.1:6238-7082 GCF_001879085.1 Nicotiana attenuata | reverse complement strand
CCTAAGTTGCTGGTTGTCAGCCTACTCAATTGGTCTCGAGAGAATCAATTGGGCAAAATCATTCTCTCTACCGAGAGGTGTGAAAGTGAGTGCTATCGTGCAACGGTTATATCATAAGCCCCATAATCATCATTCTCGTATTAGTAATCTCTACCCGTTAGTTGACCACCTAGGTAAATGCCACGACCCTAGTGTCGTTCTCTATCTTGCATACAACCGAGACTTGATATCTTAGCATAATGTAGTTATAATTAGTAGTTGTTAAATTGTAGTTGATAATCACAAAGAAAAAAACCAAAAATGATAGAAGATCAATTAGAAGCAAACTCGCATTTCTAGGCTAAACAAATATCCAACTCCCTTCCTAGCTCCCTGTGGAAATTGACCCCGATACCACTATTGGGTAAAAGTATTAGCGCCGACTCTTCCTAAGGTTGAGTCTGCTGTGACCTAATCACTTTTTGGCGCCGTCGCCGGGGAGCTTACGGTGTTGACTATTTGTGTAGCTAGTTTTGTGTTTTGCTTCTCTTTCCTTCTTTTTACTAATTTTATTTGTGTTGATCCATCAGGTACTCATGGCTCTAAACGGAAACGATCCTCTTGGCAATGCCTTGGCGGGGGAGGAGGTTGAGGATGTTGAGTAAGATGAGCTTCCGGTACCTCAAGTACCACGGAGAGGTCGAAATGCCAATGCTAATGTACATGACAACAATCCTATTCCAGACCCTCCTCCGCCACCACCAAGAGCGGTCCCAAGAGTTCTTCCTAATCAAGGGTACGCAAGTGCCATCGTTCCTCCCCGAATCCGGGCGGGGAACTTTCAAATCACAAATGTCATGTTGAC
>NW_017675951.1:0-2657 GCF_001879085.1 Nicotiana attenuata | reverse complement strand
ATGCCATGGTTCGCGGACATCGCCAACTTCATTGTGACTGGTAACATTCCGTGTGAGCTCTCTTCCAACCAAAAGAAGAAACTCAAGCGCGATAGTTTGAATTTTTATTGGGATGATCCGTATTTGTTTAAAATTTGCACGGATGGAGTAATAAGGAGATGTGTGCCAGAAAGTGAACAAATGAGCATATTGGAGGCTTGTCACTCCTCTCCCTATGGTGGCCATCACGGGGGGGGTGAGGACAGCCTCAAAAGTTTTGAGTTGTGGCTTCTATTGGCCCACGTTGTTCAAGGATGCTAGTGAATTGGTGAAGAGTTGTGATGCATGTCAAAGAGTCGGCGGTATTTCCAAGAAGGATGAGATGCCCCTCAATGCAATTCTTGAGGTGGATATTTTTGATGTTTGGGGCATCGATTTCATGGGTCCGTTCGTGAGCTCCTGTGGTAATACTTACATTCTCGTGGCGGTGGACTATGTTTCAAAATGGGTGGAAGCCGTGGCCCTTCCCAACAATGAAGCCCGAAGTGTTGTAGCATTTTTGAAGAAGAGTATCTTTACGAGGTTTGGTACTCCCCGGGCCATTATTAGTGATGGGGGGTCCCATTTTTGCAACGAAGCTTTTGATTCATTGCTTGCTAAGTATGGAGTTAATCACAAAGTGACCACTCCCTATCATCCACAAGCTATGGACAAGTGGAAGTATCAAATTGAGAGATAAAGAGTATTTTGTCCAAAACGGTGAATGCTAATAGGACCTATTGGTCGAAGAAATTGGATGATGCTCTTTGGGCTTATCGGACTGCTTACAAGACTCCAATTGGTATGTCTCTGTATCGGTTGGTGTTTGGTAAAGCTTGCCATCTTCCAGTGGAACTTGAACACAAGGCTATGTGGGCATTGAGGAAATTGAACTTGGAATGGGATGTTGCAGCAAATCTCCGAGTGGAGCAATTGAATGAGCTTGATGAGTTTAGATTTCATGCTTACTCTAGCTCGTCGTTATACAAGGACAAGATGAAATACCTTCATGACAAGTATGCTCGGGGTAAGGAATTCAAGGTGGGTGACATGGTTCTTCTCTTCAACTCCCGGTTGAGGTTATTCCCGGGAAAGCTCAAGTCTAGGTGGAGTGGTCCATTTGAGGTTGTGGGGGTGACTCCATTTGGTGCTATTGATCTCAAGAACAAAAATGATGAGGTTTTCCGAGTCAATGGGCATCGTGTGAAGCATTACTTGGGGAAGATTGATGACAGCCATGTGGTGGCACTCATTCATTTGACATGATATGATGGTAACATTAGTCGTGCCGCGACGTTAAATCATGCGCTTCTTGGGAGGCAACCCATGTCTTTTTACTTTCTGTTGTAGATTAGGATTTTTGAGCTAATGGTTTGTGAGATGTTGCGGGAATTGTGGCAGTGCAAAACAATTGTGCAAAAAGTACACAGTCTCTGAAGTTCGCTAGTGCAGCCGCACCCCTGCTTGCACCCCTGCTTGCGCGGTCCGCACCAGCCAAAGCCAGTAATTGAAGTCACTGAAGTTGGTTCATGTGGTCGCATCCCATGTTTGTGCGGTCCGCATTGCACCACGCGGTCGCGTCCACATTCATGCGCCCGCGTCAAAAGTCTTAAGTGTGGTAGTTTGAGGTAAGTCCAGTGCGGTCCGCGGTACTGTTGACGCGGCCGCACTGGGAGGGTAAGTCAGGACCCCATTGCCTTCTTCTATAAATAGACCTCTAGGGCTTCATTGAGAACTTTTCGCCAAATCGATCTCTGAGCCCTAATTTTTCACTATTCATCCTGAATCTCTCTTTGGCATTAACATCAAGAGCATTTCTTCACTTCCCTGGTAACATATCTCTCACCTTAGTTTTAATTAGTATTACTTTTCACTTTTTACTTGTTTCCTTAGTAATAACTTCTTCAATTTTTCTTTTGTTCTTCATTGATTCATGATTAGGATAGTTTTACGTTGTTTTTATTATTCTTTGAAATGTTGGGCTTGTTAAAAACGAGTAGGGACATAGTAGGAGGCCACAACATGAAAGATTTGAGCAATTTCTACTAAACCCTAGCTATCCCGATACTTAAAGCCCAGTGCGGCCGCACGCCAGGTTTGTGCGGTCCGCTTCATGCCCGCGCGGCCGCATGCTATGTTTGCGCGGCCCGCGTCAGCAAGGTTCAGAGAGGTCCCAATTGGAGTTGTTGCTCAGTGCGGCCGCGTGACCTGTTAATGCGGTCCGCGCCAGTTCCGCGCGGCCGCGTTTCATGTTTGTGCGGCCCGCGTGAGAGATGTTCAGAGAGCTGGTCTTCCTAAGTTAGACCTGTGCGGCCGCACGCCCTCTTGGCGCGGTCCGCGTGAATCCATTCTACTTCACTAACTGCTTTATTGCTTCTTAGTGTCCTGTCTTGTTATGATAATGATAATACACTGCACTTGCCTATACTAACCATGTTAGAATCATTTGTGTGCAGACAATGGTGAGACAGAGAGGACGTGGTGCCAAACAACCCGGTCGAGGAGAACCCTCCCGGGTAGGGAAAACTAAGCCAAAGAAACTCACTCCCCAACCAAAACTAAAAACGAGAAAGCAAATAGTGTCAGACGAGGAGCAATCGGGGAGTGAGTACCTTCCCTCTCTGGAACTATCAGCTGAT
>NW_017675950.1:26529-55622 GCF_001879085.1 Nicotiana attenuata | reverse complement strand
GGGGTAAATGGATGAAAAATCTATATTTAGACATTGGGTTTGATTTGTTTAGCACATATTGATAACGTGAAGTCATTATTGCATAGATTTGGTTGAGTTGGAGCCGAATTCGAGAGGGAAAGCGGTTGTTGAGGATTGAATTGGCCGTGGAAGTTTGAGGTAAGTGTTTGGTTTAACCCTAGCTCGAGGGATTAGGGGTTGAGTCATAATTACTATTTGATTTGTGTGGGGTAGGACGTATGGGCATGGTGACGAGTATCCATGCGTCGGTGTCAAGCATGACCGTGAGTCTTAATTTTACTAATTGTATACCCTTGTTTGATCCTATGAAAATTGCAATTGAATAATGATATTAGTTGTACCAAGGAGAAGTTGAATAGGACTGGTTATAGCTGACCCTCTCTTGTTGGGATGTTTGACTTACTGTGATTATTCCCTTGCCGGGACCGTATTTGTGTACTGTGTTGAAAGTATAGAGAGCGGGTGGTACGCCTACCACAAGTGATATTGAAATGGGAGCGGGTGGTACGCCTACCACAAGTGATATTGAAATGGGAGCGGGTGGTACACCTACCACAAGTGATATTGAAATGGGAGCGGGTGGTACGCCTACCACGAGATTCATGAGAAATGGGATCGGGTTGCACGCCTGCAACAAGATGAGTTGAATATGAAGGTTGCCTTGTCTTTTCATTATTGTTAGAAATTAAAAATGTAGATGTACGTACCATTATTCCCGATATTTTGTGCTATCTGTCACCCCCTGAAGCATGTTCCCCTCCCCAGTTTAAATGTTATGTTCTTGCTATTTCTTTCCGTTGTACTTGCATATAGATATCTGCACAAGTTTAGGTGGCGTCCAGTCTAGCCTCGTCACTACTTCGCCGGGGTTAGGCTAGACACTTACCAGCACATGGGGTCGGTTGTGCTGATGCTACACTTTGTGCAATTTTGCACAGGTCTAGGTTTCGAGCAGCAGCAGCAGGAGCAGCTTTAGCACGGGAGCCTACCTTTAGTCTGGAGAGATCCGAGGTAGCCTTGCAGGCGTCCGCAGGCCCGGCGTCTCCTCTTTCCTTATATTAGACTGTCATCTCATTGTACCCGAGATAAACAGATTTATGCTCTCTTTCAGACTTTGTATTTAGTACTTCATAGATGTTCGTGAGTATGTGACTCCAGTTTCGGGGTAGAGATTCATGTTGGGTTCTGTATTTTATTCAGTTATCTAAATTTAAGACTTCCGCTTATGATTTTAGTTCCGTTGATTTTATTTTAACGCTTTTAAATCATTAAAAAGGAACATGTGTCTAATGAGTGGCTAATTAAGTTGGCTTGCCTAGCTCCTTTTAGTAGGCGCCATCACGACTCCCGAGGGTGGGAAATCCGGGTCGTGACAAAACCCTAATTTCTTTTTTCTGAACTTCTTAGATCTGAGATGGTTTGTACCTATTTCATATGAGTTTTACAATAACCTTTTGGTTTTTTACAAGAATCGTATGATTTTCGAATGCTTTTATATTTTTTCTAACTAAGGTTTCCGGAAATTTCTTTTTCCAAAACATTTGGTGATTCGAGTGTTTAATCTTCTGTTTCTATATGTTTTAACCGATTTCGTTAGGATTGCTCTAACTTCAACTCGTTTATACTAAAAGCCCTAATTTTTTTCCGACTCTTTTTTTTAGTTTCTGAGTTACTTGTGTACTGCCTTTGTTCTTACCTTGGTTCTTGCGATTTCTCTTTAGCCATTTAAATGTCTCGTGATTTTCTTATCCTAATATGCCTCCACTAAGTTCTTGGTTCAACTTTTCTACTGATCCTATATATCTGTGTTCATTCTGACTGTTATTTCTTGCTTTATTTAAGTTGTTTGTGATATTTGCTGATTCTTTATGTGATTTCCTCCTTACTTAAACCCTGTTTATTCTGAGTTCTTATTTTCAGTTTGAATTGAGCCCTTTACCCTAACAAAGTCCTTGATTCTTATTTCACTCGGTCTGACTGAAATTCTTGCCTTAGTTAGTTCCCTCTTGCCTTATTTGTTATTTGCTGATTCTTGCTAACTATTTCCTTAATTGAACCCCTGTTCATTCACCCTTAATTACCTTACTTGATTTCCTTCCTTAAAATGTTTGTCCTGCTTTTACCGTTGATTGATTGTCCCTTGATTAAAGGGAATACTTACTGATTTACATGCGTGATTGATTCCATGAATTTCCCCGATTGCTACTTAATTGATCCCTTACCTTATTTTGTTTAACTCTTGATTACTATATAAACTTTCTCCTATTCTCACTTCAGACACGAACATTAGTTCACAAAATCACACTTACACTCTAAAGCTCTCTTTCCTTCTCTGCTACTTGTGATATTCAATGGTCTAGCCGGCTGAAAGCCAAGGCTAGATATTGGAATTACATCTGCTTTATATTCTGCACTCTTTTTTTCAACTGGTATGTCTCTAGTTAAATTTTGTAACCCAAACCCTATGTGTTTCATTCCTGCACTAGTTCATCAGCTATGAATTCAACCTGTCTTCCTGCTTACTTTTTTGCCTAGCATGTCTAAACTCTGTCCTGTTCAATGTATGATTAGCATGTCTACACTTCACTTAGTAATCTGATATTTCTGACTGTTTGTGAATATCTGTTTAATCCCTTAATTATGTGATCATGTTGGTTATGTGATGTATATGATTGACCCTGCCTGTATATTTAATCATGTTCAAGATATGTCAGGCTTTCTATATAACATCTGTGATCTCTGCCTTAACTATTTACTACCCATGACTAGCCTGCTAAGTCTCTAAGACCCTAAGTGTTTTATGCAGTTGTTGACTGTGTGTTTCCTTTATATTCTATCCATGTACCCCCAATGTGACTCTTATGTGTCCCCAGTCCCTTTATCCCCGTGTGAGATCTGTTTGTTGAATATTTTCTAAATCTGGATGTTTTATGACCAATTGATTGTCTGCTGTTTTCAAAAGAGTTTTGGTACTCTTCTCCAACTGTCTTTTACCACCAAACTATTTCCTGTTTCAGAAAACCTTTTCACTCCTAGAGTCATCTCTGTACTATTTTCAAAACCTTTTCAAAACTATATCAAGCACTCTCACTTTACTCTTAGATTACTAGGTTATGCCCCTCTGATATGTGTACTGCCTTGAGACCATTGAGATCTCTCTGAACTCTGGCATATCAGGGCTGGCACTTCCACACTGCATAATGATCAGTTATTATTTGAGAAAGGTCTAGGTGTGAGCACTACCCGGGATCCATGAGGTCCTTTGGGAACTCTGACACACCTAGACATGAAATTGGCTATGGAACTCTGGCATTTGAGACTACTGGAGGCTTGGAAATCATTTGGGCCTGCTTCAGGCTCCCAATAGCTTAGCTTCTATTTTATTTATGTAATTTATATTCAGTTCTTGCTCTGTAATAATTATTGTAAACAAACAATGGGGTGATTAGTGAAAAGGGGTGGGTAGCTGCATATTGTGGGTAAATCGGGTTGATAACATGCCTATAGGGTCTATTTCAATTCAAGATGTGTTTGTTAGATAATATGCCTATAGGACCTGCTTTGGTGAATTCTGCATGCTTTACTTTCACACAATTAGAAGCCATGCCTATAGGATCTAAATCAGCTTTATAATTAGATATCATGCATATAGGGTATACAGTAATTGAAGTTCAGTTTCCCTTACAGCATGTATTCAAATTCATCTCCTTAGAGATCATGTCTATAGGATTAAAACCGACTTTAATAGAAATCATGCCTATAGGATCTAAAATTGGCCTAACTTTAACTAACGCCTGGAAGTTCTGAATCAGATTAACTAACCTACTCGTTTCTCAATCAATGTCAGTAGAAAGCATGCCTATAGGGTTCAAATCGCCCGTTTGGAAACTATTTACTGTTTTACTGCATTCCTGATCAATAATAGATACCATGCTCATAGGACATCACTGTTATACGTCTAGGCAAGCCTATAGGGCGATTAAAATTCTGCAACTATAAACCATGTTCCGCTATCTGTGATTGCTCATGTTCAACAGGTCTAAAATCAGTAGGCAAGCTAAATAGGTCTTTTATACCTTGGTACTAATTCAATACTGTATACTCTCAGCTCACCTAGATATCATGATCTAAGGTTTTTCTCTTAAACGGTTGTTTGAGACGTGCACTTATTTGTTTTTGCTTGCGAAGGTAAAATGTGAGCCTTTAATTGTTCCCCCTTTAAATGCAGTCCTACTCGTTTTGGTTGACGCATAGACTTTTCTCCTTTAAACACCTTAGGATGGTCTAGGACTACCCAAATTAGAGGTCCTAAATACCTCCAGGGCCACAAAGAAGGGATGGGTAATGCACGCATAGGATATCTTTCAAGGTTGCTAGAACTCTTTATGCTATGACCAAGGGCAGGGAATTGGGTAGTAAGGATTTGACTACGCGCTAATGCCACGTGTAGCCCCTCATTGAGGAGTGATTACCGACATTGTGTGGGTATGATCCTGTAGGCTAACCAACCTAGGACCCCCTTTTCCCAACTCCCGTTATTTAAATGAATTTACTTTTCTTTATATATGTGCAACTTGTTCAAGCCTTTTCCCTTGTTTCATTACTTGAATCATACATGTGCTTAGAATATCAAAACATGCCTTAATTGCAAGTACGTGATAAAACTGTTTATCTGTTAAAACGACTAATTCACATAAGTATAAGTTCGGCCGGGACCCACCGTTGTGGACCGCGAGGGGTGCCTAACACCTTCCCCTCAAGGTTATTACGAGCCCTTACCCTAAATCTCTAGTAATGCAAACTAGTGTTTGACTTAATTCCTCAAGGTGCCCTAATGCAGCATGATTCGTTAGGTGGCGACTCTTCAAATATCCAATTTCCAAAAGGAAAAGAGTTATTCCCCCATGAAATGTCGAAACCCGGACGTTCTCCGCGAGGAGAAAAAAAAGGGGGCGCGACAATAATTTGTTTTTAAATCAGACCTCAAATCGAGATCCAAATCCCCAAAATTTGAAAATCCTAAGTTCTACCCAAAACACCCAATTTTCCCCACGAAAACCCTTGATTTTGGAATGAAATCATGTGGAAAGATGTTATAGATTAAAGAAAATGAGTTAGAAATCACTTACAATTTGTTTGGAGAAGAACTTTTCTTTAGAAAATCGTCCAAGAGTGTTTAGGTTTTGAGAAGGTTTGAAAAATGAAGAAAAATGCATCTATGTCCAAATTAACTGGTCTCAGATGTCGCAATTGCGAAGCCCTTTAGGACCTGCTTCCTTCGCAAATGCGAACAATTTGTCGCATTTGCGACATTGGGAAAATCCATTAAGCTTCGCATTTTGCGAGAAATCCGTCGCATTTGTGACCTCGCATTTGCGATGGAAGGGTCGCATTTGCGACCAAGGCCTGCCCAGGCTAGGTTCGCATTTGCGACACATGGGTCGCAATTCCCGTGCCTGAGGACTTTGCAATTGCGAAGCCCGATCTCGCAATTGCAAGACCAGAGGCCTGGGCAAAATATCAGATACCAGCAACTTTTTCCTATATCCAATTTTACTCCGTGGCCTATCCAAAACTCACCAGAGCCCTCGGGGCTCCAAACCAAACATGCAGGAAAGTCCAAAAACATCATACGGACTTGCTCATGCGATCAAACCATCAAAATAGCATCAACATCTATGAATTAAACCTCAAATTCATGAAATCACTCAAGAACATCAAAATTACTATTTTCTCAAATATCGGTCCGTTTTATACCAAACCAATTCCGATCTTTACCAAATTTTACAGATTCAACTTAATTACTATTTCAAACTTGTACCGGGCTCCGGAACCAAGATACGGGCCCGATACCATCAAGAAAATGCATCAATTCACTTCTAAAAACCTCTATATTTTCCAGAAAACAATTTTCTTTAAAAATTCATTTCTCGGACTTGGGACCTCGGAATTCGATTCCGGGCATACGCCCAAGTCCCATATTTTACTACGGACCCTACGAGACCGTCGGTTCACGGGTTTGGGTCCGTTTACCAAGAATGTTGACCAAAGTCAACTTTATTCAATTTTAAAAGCAAATTTCCATATTTACTTAGTTTCACATAAAAACTTTCTGGAAACGTGCCCGGACTGCGCATGCAAATCGAGGTGAGACGAAAAGAGGTTTAAGGCCCCGGAACACAGAATTTACTCTCAAAACGAGTGATGACCTTTTGGGTCATCACATCCTCCACCTCTAAAACAAGCGTTCGTCCTCAAACGGACATAAGAAAGAAGTACCTGAGTCGGAGAAAAGATGAGGATATCGGCTCCGCATATCGGACTCAGACTCCCAGGTCGCTGCCTCAATAGGTTGACCTCTCCACTGAACACGAATAGAAGGGAAACTTTTCGATATCAACTAACGAACCTGCCGATCTTGGAAAGCTACCGGCTCCTCCTCATAGGACATGTCCTTGTCAAACTGGACAGTGCTGAAGTCTAACACGTGGGATGGATCATCGTGATACTTCCGAAGCATGGACACATGAAACACTGGATGCACGGCGGATAAACTCGGTGGCAATGCAAGTCTGTAAGCCACCTCTCCCACTTGATCAAGAATCTCAAACGGGCCAATGAATCTAGGGCTAAGCTTGCCCCTCTTCCCAAATCTCATCACGCCCTTCATAGGTGACACCCGAAGCAACACTCGCTCGCCGACCATGAATGCTACATCACAGACCTTACGGTCGGCATAACTCTTTTGCATGGACTGAGCTGTACGAAGCCTATCCTGAATAATACTGACCTTGTCCAAGGCATGCTGTACTAAATCCGTACCCAATAATTGAGCCTCTCCCGGCTCAAACCATCCTATCGGCGACCGACACTGCCTACCATATAAAGCCTCATAAGGAGCCATCTGAATGCTCGACTGGTAGCTGTTGTTGTAGGAAAACTCCGCTAAAGGCAAGAACTGATCCCACGAGCCTCCAAAGTCAATAACACAAGCTCGGAGCATATCCTCCAAAATCTGAATAGTACGCTCGGACTGCCCGTCCGTCTGAGGATGAAATGCTGTGCTTAACTCAACCCGTGTGCCCAACTCTCGCTAAACTGCCCTCCAGAAATTTGAGGTAAACTGCGTACCTCGGTCAGAAAGGATAGACACGGGCACACCATGAAGACGAACAATCTCCCGGATATAGATCTCAGCTAACTCTCAGAAGAATAAGAAACTGCCACAGGAATGAAATGCGCTGACTTGGTCAGCCTATCAACAATAACCCATACTGCGTCGAACTTCCTCTGAGTCCGTGGGAGTCCAACAACAAAATCCATAGTGATACGCTCCCACTTCTACTCAGGAATCTCAATCTTCTGGAACAAACCACTAGGTCTCTGATGCTCGTACTTTACCTGCTGACAATTCAAACACCGAGAGACATAGGCAACAATGTCCTTCTTCATCCTCCTCCACCAATAATGCTGCCGCAAATCCTGATACATCTTAGCGGCGCCCGGATAAATAGAGTACCGAGAACTATGGGCCTCCTCTAGAATCAACTCACGAAGCCCATCCACATTAGGCACACAAATACGACCTGCATCCTCAAGACTCCATCATCTCCAACTGTAACCTGCTTGGCACCTCCGTGCCACACCGTGTCCCTAAGAACACACAAATGAGGATCATCATACTGCCGGTATCGGATACGCTCAAATAATGAAGAACGAGCGACTGTGCAAGCTACCACAGCTGGGCTCAGAGACATCCAACCTCATGAACTGATTGGCCAATGCCTGAACATCCAAAGCAAGCGGTCTCTCACCGACCGAAATATACGCAAGACTGCCCATACTGGCTGACTTTCTACTCAAAGCATCGGCCACCACATTGGCCTTCCTCGGATGATATAAGATGGTGATATCATAGTCTTTCAACAGCTCCAACCACCTCCCCTACCTCAAATTTAGTTCATTCTGCTTGAACAAATACTGCAAACTGTTGTGATCCATGAACACCTCACATGACACGCCATACAAATAGTGCCTCCAAATCTTCAGCACGCGAACAATGGATGCTAACTCCAAATCATGAACTGGATAATTCTTCTCATGAATCTTCAACTGCCGCGAAGCATAAGCAATGACCTTTCCATCCTGCATCAACACCGCACCAAGTCCAATACGAGATGCGTCACAATAGACTGTATATGGCCCTGAACCTGTAAGCAAAACCAACACTGGCGCCATAGTCAAAGCCGTCTTGAGCTTCATAAAGCTCGCCTCACACTTGTCCGACCACCTGAACTGGGCACCCTTCTGAGTCAACCTGGTCATCGGGGCTGTAATAGATGAAAACCCCTCCACAAACCGACGGTAATAGCCTGCCAAACCCAAGAAACTTCGGATCTCTGTAGCTGATGTGGGTCGAGGCTAGTTCTTGACTGCCGCTATCTTCTTCGAATCCACCTGAATACCCTCTGCTAATACAATGTGGCCCAAAAATGCAACTAAACTTAACCAAAACTCATACTTCGAAAACTTAGCATACAACTGACTATCTCTCAGAGTCTGAAGAACAACTCTCAAATGCTGTTCATGCTCCTCCCGACTGCAGGAATAAATCAAAATATCATCAATGAAGACTATCACAAAGGAATCCAAATAAGGCCTGAACACTCGGTTCATCAAATCCATGAAAGCTGCTGGGGCATTTGTCAATCCGAAAGACATCACCAAGAACTCATAATGCTCGTACCGAGTGCGGAAAGCTGTCTTAGGGACATCAGTTGCCCTAATCCTCAACTGATGGTAGCCAGATCTCAAGTCGATCTTAGAAAACACTTGGGCACCCTGAAGCTAGTCAAACAAATCATCAATCCTCGGCAATGGGTACTTATTCTTGATTGTGACCTTGTTCAATTGCCGGTAGTCTATACACATCCTCATCGATCCGTCCTTCTTCTTATCAAACAACACCGGTGCACCCCAAGGCGAGACACTAGGCCTAATAAAGCCCTTATCAAGAAAGTCTTGCAACTGCTCCTTCAATTCTTTCAACTCAGGCGGGGCCATACGATACGGCGCAATAGAAATGGGCTGAGTGCCCGGAGCCAAATAAATACAGAAGTCAATATCCCTGTCGGGTGGCATACCCAGCAGGTCTGTAGGAAATACCTCAGGAAACTCACGAACCACGGGCACAGAATCCATAGGAGGAACCTCGGCACTAGAATCACGAACATACGCCAAATAGGCCAAACATCCCTTCTCAACCATACGTCGAGCCTTCATATATAAGATAACCCTATGGGTAGAATTACCAGGAGTCCCTCTCCACTCTAGACGAGGTAAACCCGGTGAGGCTAAGGTCACAGTCTTGGCATGACAGTCCAAGATAGCGTGGTAAGGTGATAATCAGTCTATCCCCAATATGATATCAAAATCAACCATATCCAAGAATAACAAATCTACCCGAGTCTCAAGACCCCCAATCACCACTATACATG
The DNA here is from genome assembly GCF_001879085.1 of Nicotiana attenuata. Lineage (NCBI taxonomy): Eukaryota > Viridiplantae > Streptophyta > Magnoliopsida > Solanales > Solanaceae > Nicotiana > Nicotiana attenuata. The sequence goes on along the minus strand of NW_017675950.1, from coordinate 46,104 downwards.
AACGATGGACACGATCTACCACAAAAGAATTACCTACCGGTGTAGATACATATACAGGAGCACTCAACGAATTACTAGGCATGACTAGATACGGTGCAAAATAAGATGACACATAGGAGTATGTAGATCCTGGATCAAATAGCACTGAAGAATCTCTACTACAAACTAGAACTGTACCTGTGATAACTGCATCGGAAGCCTCAGCCTCAGACCTGGCTAGAAGAGCATAACATCGGGGCTGGGCCCCACCACTCTGAGCTACATCTCTGGGACGGCTTCCTGCTGGCTGGCCTCCACCTCTAGCGGCCTGACCTCCACCTCTAATACCTCTACCCCCACCTCTAGCACCTCTACCTCCCCCTCTAGCTGGCTGAGCGGGCGGTGGAACACTCGGTGCCTGAACCATGGCACGGGAACCGTGATGCTGAGAGCTGCTCGGTGCTCGAGGGAAAAATCTAGCAATATGCCTCGTATTGCCACAAGTGTAACAAGCCCTCGGCTGTTGAGACTGCTGACCCTGACGGCCTGAATGACCACCCTGAAAACTCTGGAGCGGCGGTGCACTGATAGGAGCTGGTGGTGCACTGTAGGACTGGTGATCAGAATACTGTGTATGAGAACCACAGCCACCTGGAGCACCGTGAGAAGCCTGAAGTGCTGAATGAAACGGCCTGGGAGGATGGCCCCTACCAAAAGAATCTCTGCCTCCAGATGAGGCACCACTGAACCTGCTCGAGTGACGAGGCCTCTTGTCATACCCCTGACCACTCCCCTATGATAGAACCATCTCTACTCTCCTGGCCACATTGGCCGCATCCTGAAAAGAAATCTCGCTCCCCGTTTCCTTAGCCATCTGCAATCGAATAGGCTGAATGAGTCCCTGAATGAACCTCCTCACTCTCTCTCTCTCAGTGGGAAGTATAAGAAGAGCATGACGGGCCAAGTCAATGAATCTGTTCTCGTACTGAGTGACAGTCATAGAACCCTGCTGGAGACGCTCAAACTGCCTCCGATAGTTCTCCCTCTGAGTGACAGGAAGAAACTTCTCTAGAAATAGCTGAGAGAACTGATCCCAAGTCAAAGCTGGTGACCCAGCTGGTCTAGCCAAACAATAATCACTCCACCAAGTCTTGGCGGATCCAGACAGTCGAAAAGTAGCAAAGTCGACCCTATTGGTCTCCACTATCCCCATGTTCCGTTGAACCTCATGACAGCTGTCCAAATAATCCCGGGGATCCTTAGAAGATGTACCACCAAAAGTAGTAGTGAACAGCTTGGTGAACCTATCCAACCTCCACAAAGCATCGGCAGACATAGCTGCTCCCTTACCGGTCTGAGCTACCACACTCGGCTGAACTGCTGGAGTCTAAAACTGGGGAGCCATCTGCTCCGGAGTGCGAGTAGTGGGAGTCTGTGTTCCTCCCCCAGCCTGAGAGACAGCTGGTGCTACAGGAAGTAAGCCTGCCCGAGTGACACTCTCCATAAGGCCCACTAGATGGACCAGAGCATCCTGGAGTACTGGGGTAGAAATGAACCCCTCTGGGACCTGAGCTGGTCCTGCTGGAACTGTTTGGGCTGGAACCTCCTCGTCAAACTCAACCTGAGGCTCCGCCACTGGTGCTGCCGCTCTGGGCTGAGCTTTGACCCTGCCTCGTCCCCTAGCACGGCCTCGGCCTCGCCCTCCGCCCCTCGTAGATGCTACCGCTGGGGGCTCGGGCTGCTGATCAGTGGATGAAGAGGCGCGTGTTCTCGCCATCTGCGAAAAAATAGAGTAGAAGTTCAATTAGCATTGAGAAACCAAATGGCACGACGGGAAAGAAAAGATGTGAAGTTTTTCCTAACTCTATAGCCTCTGGGGGATAAATACAGACGTCTCCGTACCGATCCCTCAGACTCTACTACGCTTGCCATGAATTGTGAGACCTAAGCAACCTAGAGCTCTGATACCAACTTGTCACGACCCGGATTTCCCACCCTCGGGAGTCGTGATGGCGCCTACTAGTGGAAGCTACGCAAGCCAACTATTCTGATTTAATTACCCTTTTCAAGTTTAATTCCTTAACAATTTCAAAACAACATAACAAAAATAGCAAAAATAATAACAAAAGAAAATACAATGCGGAAGATGAAATTTGATAGTTTAGATTAATACAAACTGTGGAACTCTAAGTACAACTTTACCCAGAATTTGGTGTCACAATGTCACAGACCATCTATGTGTACTACAAATAAAGTCTGAATAGAAATACACGAATCTGTCTCTGAATAAGTAAAAATAGAAGGGAAATGATGGAAGGAGATGCCAAGGCCTGCGGACGCCTGCAGGACTACCTCGGGTTGAACTGGAAGCAGCAACCTCACTGTGGTCCAGAAGCTACAGCACCGGGATCTGCACACAGTGTAGAGTGTAGTATCAGCACAACCGACCACATGTTTTCCCTAGCCTAACCTCGGCGAAGTAGTGACGAGACTAGGACCAGACTACAAAATAAACCTGTGCAGTAAAATCATATACAACGGAAAAGTAAAGGCAGAAATTCACAGGTAAAGATAGGAGGGGGAAAACATGCTGCGGGAAATCAAGTAACAATAGAAAAACCAATAAATAAATGTAAAGAACACCATGACTCAAGTATCAGCATGAATTAGGAAATCAAAGACAAGTGCACGACATCACCCTTCGTGCTTTTACTCTCGTCCTCACCATAAGAATCAATATAATCGGCACGACATCACCCTTCGTGCTTTTACCTCACATAATCATGGCACGGAATTATCCTTCGTGCATTATTACTCATATCATGGCACGACATTGTACATCGTGTGGCACGACATCACCCTTCGTGCTTTAACCTCACAATATTGGCACGACATCACCCTTCGTGTATTAACACTCTCTCACAAATATCATGCACGGCATCACCCTTCGTGCTTTTACACTCTTCCTTACCCAAACAACAATCACAGAGAAATACGGGCAAGGGAATCAATAAAATCACAATAGAATCCCGGCAAGGGAACAATAGCACAACAACAATATCCCGGCAAGGGAAACAATATCAAAAGCAATAACATCCCGGCAAGGGAGATAATATCAAAAGCAATAACATCCCGGCAAGGGAGATAATATCAAAAACAATAACATCCCGGCAAGGGAGACAATATCAAAAACCTCTTCTCTTTCCCGCAATTACTTCACAACTCAGTTCACAACTTGAGCCAACGCTCTATAATGTTCAATTACCAATAATACTTCCACAACTCAATTCACAACTTGATCCAACTCTCTACAATGTTCAATTACCAATAATACTTCCACAAGCCTTGTTTAACAATAGAAATCATCATATAAAGCATGAACAATACGAAATGGAGTTACATTTATCATAGTATAAGACTCACGGGCATGCTTGACACCGACGTATAGATACTCGTCACCATGCCTATATGTCGTACTAAATAATTAACACATAGAAAGTAAGACACAACTCCTAATCCCTCAAGCTAAAGTTAGACCAAACACTTACCTCGATGCCACGAACACAATTCAAGCCTCAACTACCGCTTTACCTCTTGTGTCCACCACCAATTCGCTTGTATCTAGCCACAATTTACTTAACGATATCAATAAATGCTAATGAATCAATTCTAATGCATGAAAATAGGTTTTATAAAGATTTTCCCAAAAAGTCAAAAATCGACCCTGGGCCCATATGGTCAAAACCCGAGGTTCGAACCAAAACCCGATTATCCATTCACCCACGAACACAAATATATAATTTATTTTGAAATCGGACCTCAAATCGAGGTCCAAATCTCCAAAATTTGAAAATCCTAAGTTCTATCCAAAACACCCAATTTTCCCCATGAAAACACTTGATTTTGGATTGAAATCATGTGGAAAGATGCTATAGATTAAAGAAATGAGTTAGAAATGACTTACAATTGGTTTGGAGAAGAACGTTTCTTTAAAAAATCGTCCAAGAGTGTTTAGGTTTTGAGAAGGTTTGAAAAATGAAGAAAAATGCGTCTAAGTCCAAATTAACTGGTCTCAGATGTCGCAATTGCGACCAGGGTTCGCAATTGCGAACCCCTTCAGGACCTGCTACCTTCGCAAATGCGAAGATTCTATCGCATTTGCGACATTAGGAAAATCCATTAAGCTTCGCATTTGCGAGAAATCCGTCGCATTTGCGACCTTATATTTGCGATGGAAGGGTCGCATTTGCGACCAAGGCCTGCCCGGGCTAGGTTCGCATTTGCGACACCTGGGTCGCACTTTCCGTGCCTGAGGACTTCGCAATTGCGAAGCCTGATCTCGCAATTGCGAGATCAGAGGCCTGGGCAAAATATCAGATACCAGCAACTTTTTCCTAAGTCCAATTTCACTCCGTGGCCTATCCAAAACTCACCCGAGCCCTCGGGGCTCCAAACCAAACATGCACGCAAGTCCAATAACTTCATACGGACTTGGTCGTGCGATCAAACCATCAAAATAACATTAAAATCTACGAATTAAACCTCAAATTCATGAAATCACTCAAGAACATCAAAACTACTATTTTCTCAACTATAGGTCCGTTTTATACCAAACCAATTTCGATCTTTACCAAATTTTTTAGACTCAACTTAATTATTATTTCAAACTTGTACCGGGCTCCGAAACCAAGATACGGGCCCAATACCATCAAGAAAATGCATCAATTCACTTCTAAAAACCTCTATATTTTTCGGAAAACAATTTTTTTTAAAAATTCATTTCTCGGACTTGGGATCTTGGAATTCGATTCCGGACATACGACCAAGTCCCATATTTTACAACGGACGCTACGAGACCGTCGGATCACGGGTCCGGGTCCGTTTACTAAGAATGTTGACCAAAGTCAACTTTATTCAATTTTAAAAGCAAATTTCCATATTTTATTTAGTTTTCACATAAAAACTTTTCGAAAACGCGCCCGGGCTGTGCACGCAAATCGAGGTAAGACGAAAAGAGGTTTTTAAGGCCTCGGAACACAGAATTTACTCTCAAAATGAGTGATGACCTTTTGGGTCATCACACATTACAATTCACACACTGAGGAATTCAAATACGTAAGATTTCACTCACCCTCAGAAATAAATTCTTATGCCACAAACAATGCACCATAGGCTTGCCCGTAGTGTTATACCCGACTAATCGAGTCCATTTGGTCTAGAATCAAGTAGGACTTTATTTGGTTGTAATATTTGCTGCGGGACAGGTAGGATACATATGGATATAGTGACTATACCTCCCTAAGCACTTCAATACACTTTCCACTTTTAAGACCATACCTTTATCAAACCTTCATTCCACCTTTACATCATTGAGTTAAACCCCCTACTTCTTTAAGCACACTTTCTCTTTTAAAGACCACCACCATTTTGAGACTTTCTTGTAAAAATTATTCAGCTAAGTCTCTTCTCTCTCTCTCTCTCTCTCTCTCTCTCTCTCTCTCTCTTTTTAGATTCTGGTGGCTTCTAATATTGTTTATCACATAGTGCACCCCTTTTGTTTCTATGTCTTCTTGGTTCCACTCGAAAGCCCAACCAGCCACCCCACACTTTAGCTTTTCCATATTCATTACAATCAAGTGCTTCTAAGAGGTGATAGGGTTTAAAAAGATAGGTACTTCAAAACTTGGGTAAGGCTTGTAATGTGGTTGCCAAGGAAACAGGATTACAGGCTCAAATGGGTTAACTAGGATATATACACTCAGGTGGGTGAAAACATATATAGATAGGTTCAACAAGGAAACGCCTATATCACTTTCCAGACCAATTAAGACTACCATTTCGCTTCATACACACACAGGGCAAGTTCTAGGCATTGAGTGTTAGCATAGAATACACAAAGCCTCACTCACACATGGCACATGACTCAATTCAGTTAGGACCATCCGACACTTTGCTCAAAGTGCTTAAGCCAACTTAAGAACACACAATTTAAGGTTTTATTGCTAAAGTCAACTAATGAGCCTAAGTGTCATACTAAAGCAATCTCTATTCCAGGTACCATGGAGTCAAGGGATCCTATTTCTAATCTTTCCTCGCCCAAAATTCCTAAACTAAAAAAAAAAAACTACACCAGGTTCAAATGGAAACCCTTGGAAAAGAACCGTGGTTTAAAGAAAAACCAGGGGGAGTTGATACACTACCTAATAGATGAAAATCTTTTTTTATGTTCGACTTAAGTCCCTCAAGAGACCCGTCGAGAGGTGTTCGTCTTCGGGCCAAGTCGAAGTTAATTAACAGCAACCAAAAACACCAAACAAATTTATACAATTGTACAACAACAACAACCTTCCCCCACCCTACACTTAAAAATTTGGCATGTTCACATGTCAAAGAAATTAAAGCAGAGTAAGGTAAGGGGACTTCCCTGGTGCTCAGTCCTGATCGGAGACGGTGCCAGGATCGAGGTGACATGCTCGTCAGCGCCCGAAGCAAGCCCATGATCTTTTTCTCTGACCTAGCACTTTGAGTGGTTAAAGTGTCAACTCTAGCATTCAGGTCATTGACCGAAGTGCGTAGGCCAGCCATCTCCTGTTCCAAGGCAGTCATTCGGGTACTCCGGCGGGACTGTGATGGGCCCGCCTTATCAACAATCTGCACCGGTGGGGCGGCAGCATGCATAGCTCCCTCATTATCATCATCGGCATCATCATCATTGCCCACAGCCTGCTCTTTCCTAACTGTGATTTTGCTAGCCTTGAATGGGGCTTTTAATGGAAACCTCCCATCTACTATGGGATTTTCAGGATCTCGTGAAGCACGACACAGCTTGGTGACCAAGGAAGGGAAGTAGAACCCTTTGAGTATTTTCGGGGAGCGAATGAACATTTCATCGTGAATGAGCCGGGCCACATCAAAATCGTGGTGGGTTACAAAACAATAAATTACCGCTGCTCTTGGCCCATTAACATCTGTAGTGTTGCTGGATGGCAGCAAATGGCTGTTGATGATTGTAAGCCAACACTTAGCTTCCCAAGTAAGAGATTGGGAGTTCAGGGTCATTCTTGGCTTTATCCATATTGGATCCCGGCCAGCCACACAGATTGTTTCAACAATTGGTTGCCACCAGACAGGTGGGCGTTGATACTCTTGGTAATAATCCATCTGTCCAGTGAAGACCAGCAACCTGTACACTCGGCGGATGGCCTCAAGAGACGCATCCACCGATGTATTTCGTACTATGACAACCCTATCAACATGGTCTGGGCAATTCGCATAAAATTCTCTTACCATCAGTACATTGCCCTCCTCCGGTTCATTAAAGAAGATGTCCAGCTGACGCCTCCTCAATTCTTCATAGATGCTTTGGCATTCAACCCGCAAGGCATGCCTGTCAATGTGTACTTCAGGCGCCAGCTTCTTGGATGTCTTTGCAGTAAATCTATCTTGAGATGCTTTGGAGACAAACCGAGTGCGGTCAAACTGGCTCAAACTAGCCTGAGCACGAGCTCAAGATGAACCTCCTGGCCCACTAGCAGAGGAACCTATGGCACGTCTCTTCCTTGATTGATGCATTGTACCTAACAAAACAAGGGCTACTATTAGTGAGGGTTTGAGTTGTGTGAACCCGGGTTGGTTACTCAGACTTCACCACCACTATGGTCTCATTAACCAGTACAGCTCAACTGGGGCAATTTCACAAGCACCTGGTGTGCATGGAACTATGATTTAACACACTTATCCCATGGAAGTACAAACTCTCCCCCCAAATCAACCACAATCATTTCACAACTCCACCCACTATAATTAACTTCACACAACAACACCATTCCCTTCTATACTATATTCTACACATTACCCACTAAAAAGAAGAAAAGAAAACCAAAAATTTAACTATAGATGCTACAACAACCAAACATTAATATCGCTAAAGAGGAGGGGAGAAGAAAATCATAACATACCTGGTGCTTGTAGAGTTGGAGTGTAATGGAGGTTGGGGAGGAAGAAGTCGGAAGTCTGTGTGTGTGTGTGGGGGAGAGAAATAGGTATGTGAGAGATGGGAAGAGAAGAAGAAGAAGGGGCGTGGGGTTAGGGGTTCAGCGTGAGAATGAGGAGAGGGAGAAGGGGGGGGGGTGCGATCAGGTTTAGAAGAGAATAAGAAGAAAGAGAAAGAAATAAAAAAAATAAAAAAAAATAAAATAGCAAAATTAATTAAACTTACCTGGGCGGGCATAATAGTTGCAGTTCACCGCGCCCGGGCTGCGGTCCGACCGCGGTCGCGGTGAAAAAAAAAAAGCAAAACAGAATAGATACAATTCACCGCGCTCGTGCCGCGGTCCCACCGCGGTCGCGGTGGCCCAGAGACAGAATTGGTCCAAATTGCTGCGCCCGGGCCGCGGTCCCACCGCGGTTGCGGTCACGGGCTTCCAAATTTTTTTTACCTTTTCGGAGTTGGTTCTTGACCCCGACTTCTCCCACTATGCACTAATCTTGCCCTGTACACTAATAAAAGGGTTAGTATCATATATATCAAGTACAACATCAAAACAAAAGAAAAAATGGGTTGCCTCCCACGCAGCGCCTGATTTAACGTCGTGGCACGACGCAGGCTCATGTCATCACTCCTCATTTGTGTATTGGGGCTCCTCCAACGTTATCACCACGCTGTCCCCTTTTTCTTCAGTCATTCCAAGGTAATGTCTCAACCTCTGCCCATTCACTATGAATTTGTTTGTCCCATCTTCAGATTCGATCTCCACAGCTCCACTTGGGAACAATTGCACCACTCTGAACGGTCCTGACCATCGGGACTTCAATTTACCCAGGAATAACCTCAATCTTGAGTTATATAGCAGCACTAATTCTCTAGGTTTGAAGTTCCGATTCAAGATGTGCTTGTCATGCATCAGTTTCATCCTTTCTTTATATAGTCTAGCACTCTCGAATGCTTGGAACCGGAATTCCTCAAGCTCTTGCAACCCATTAACTCTGTTGGTGCCCGTTGTCTCCATGTTTAAGTTCAGCTGCCGTAATGCCCATAGTGCTTTGTGTTCAAGCTCAACCGGAAGGTGGCATGCCGTTTCAAATACCAACTTGTATGGTGACATATCAATTGGAGTTTTGAAGGCTGTGCGGTATGCCCACAATGCATCATCCAGCTTCTTTGCCAATCAGTTCTTGTTCCATTCACTGTTTTTGAGAGGACACTTTTGATTTCCCTATTGGACACTTCCACCTGCCGGCCTGTTTGTGGGTGGTATGGTGAGGCTACCTTGTGGCGAACTCCATACTTCTCCGACAGGCGTGCAAACACTCTATTGCAAAAATGAGAGCCACCATCACTGATTATGGCTCGAGGGGTGCCAAAACGTGTGAAGATGTTTTTCTTGAGGAAACTGGTCACCCCTTTCGCATCATAGGTTGGGAGAGAAACTGCTTCGACCCACTTGGAGACATAGTCAACGACGACCAGTATAAACTTGTTACCGTATGAGCTGACAAAAGGCCCCATGAAGTCGATCCCCCACATGTCAAACACTTCCACCTCTTGGATTGTGGTCATTGGCATCTCATGACGACGGGATATGTTGCCCGTCCTTTGATATTCATCAAAGCTTTTGACCCAAGCATGGGTATCCTTGAACAATGTAGGCCAATACAGGCCTGATTCCAGCACCTTTGCTGTTGTCCGAATTCCTCCAAAGTGTCCACCATATGGCGAAGCATGGCAAGCCTACAAAACAGAGGGTGGATCTTGCTCGGGGATACACCGCCGGATCATGTTATCAACACATATTTTGAACAATAGGGGTTCATCCCAATAATACGCACGACAATCACGAAAAAATTTCTTCTTTTGAATTGAGAAGAGATCATGAGGTACAATACCACATGCTAAGTAATTAGCAATATCAGCATACCATGGTGCCTCCTCCATTGTCATCGCAAGTAATTGCTCATCCGGGAATGTCTTAATCATATCTTCAACCTCCGTTCTCTTCTCTGCCCCTTCCAACCTCGAGAATTGTTCTGCTACTTGATTGTCTATCCCCTTTCGATCATGAATCTCCAGGTCAAATTCTTGTAGCAACAGAACCCAGCGAATCAAGCAAGGCTTTGACTCCTTCTTTGCTATCACGTACCTAATGGATGCATGGTCAGTATAAACAATAACTTTCGAACCAATAAGATATGACCTGAATTTGTCAAAGGCAAACACTACAGCGCGACCTTTTCTGTGACCATGTAGTTCAGTTGTGCACCACTAAGCGTCCTGCTTGCACAGTAAATTGGGTGCATAATTTTCTCCTTGCGCTGCCCCAAAACCGCTCATATAGCGTAATCACTGGCGTCACACATCAGCTCAAATGGTTGCTCCCAGTTGGGTACAACAATGATGGGTGCAGTCATCAATCTCTTCTTCAGCTCCTCAAATGCTAACCTGCATTTATCAGAAAACATAAAGTGCTGCTCTTTTTCAAGCAGCTTACATAAGGGGTTAGCAATTTTTGAAAAATCCTTGATGAACCGTCTGTAGAATCCGGCGTGCCAGAGGAAACTTCTCACTGCTTTCACTGAAGTGGGTGCTGGGAGCTTCTCAATCATATCAACTTTTGCATGGTCTACTTCAATCCCCTTTTTGGACACTCTATGCCCCAACACTATGCCTTCTTGTACCATAAAATGGCACTTCTCCTAGTTCAGTACCAAATTTGTGTCCACACATCGTTTGAGCACTCTTTTATGGTTGTGAAGACAATCTTCGAATGAATCCCCTACCACGGAGAAATCATCCATAAACACCTCCATAATGTCTTCGACCATGTCGGTGAAAATGGCTAACATACACCGCTGGAATGTGGCCGGTGCATTGCAAAGTCCAAAGGGCATCCTCCGAAAGGCAAAGATGCCATACAGACATGTGAAGGACGTTTTCTCTCTATCTTCTGGGGCTATTAAGATCTGATTGTACCCCGAGTATCCGTCCAAGAAACAAAAATAGGATCACCCAACTAACCTGTCCAACATCTAGTCAATGAAGGGTAAGGGAAAATGGTCCTTTCGGGTGTCTGCGTTTAATTTCCTGTAATCCATGCAAATCCGCCACCCTGTGACTATGCGAGTTGAGATCAACTCGTTTTTCTCGTTTGTACAACTATCATTCCACCTTTTTTCGGTACACATTGGACGGGGCTTACCCAATTGCTGTCATAGATGGGAAAGATGATGCCCGCGTCCAGCCACTTGATTACCTCCTTTTTCACTACCTCTTTCATATTCGGGTTCAGCCTTCGTTGATGTTCCCTGGAAGGTTTGTGCCCTTCTTCCAGACGAATCTTGTGCATGCAGAAGGCCGGGCTAATACACTTTATGTCTGCCATGGTCCAACCAATGGCAGTTTTGCATTCCTGAAACACCAGCAGTAATTGTTCTACCTGCACAGCTAGCAAACCAGATGATATAATAACAGGAAAAGTAGAATTGGGACCCAAGAAAGCATACCTGAGGTGGGCTGGAAGCAGTTTCAGCTCCAGCTGTGGTGGTTCCTCTATTGATGGTTTTGCAGGTGGTGTAGCTCTCTCTTCTAAATAAAGGGGCTCGAACTCAGGTTTCCTCTTCCAGAATCCTTAGCCTTCGAGTGCCATGACCCACTCTGCCAACCCTTCACCATCCATCTTCTCTAAATTTGTCAAGCAAGCTCCCAATGGATCTTTGGCACTCAGGGTCTCATCGTCTTCATACAGGATCACATCCACAACTTCCACCAGTGAGCAATTTGCATATTCAATGGGTCTCCTCATGGATTGTTGAACATTGAATATTACTTCTTCATCGTTCAACCTCATTTTTAATTCCCCAGTTTCACAATCAATCAATGCTCTCCCAGTGGCTAAGAATGGCCTCCCCAGAATGATGGGTATCTCCTCATCTACCTGGAAGTCCAGAATAACAAAGTCTGCAGGGAATACAAACTTTCCCACCTGTACCAGCACATCATCAAAAATCCCCGTCGGTCTTTTAACCGTGCGGTCAGCCAGTTGCAACAGCATCGAAGTCGGTCTAGCTCTGCCAATGCGCAGTTATGTATATATTGCCAAAGGCATCAAGTTTATGCTGGCTACTAAGTCACACAATGCTTTTGCAAAAGCATAACTCCCAATAGTGCACGGAATAGTGAAGCTACCTGGATCAGACATCTTTTGAGCCATGGGTCTTGTCACTACCGCACTGCATGTCTGTGTCAGAGTTACTGTGGACAGGTCCTGAAAGTCAAATTTCCGTGACATCAGGTCCTTCATCATTTTTGCATTGCCTGGCATTTCCCTCAAAGCATCCATCAGAGGGATATTCAATTGAATCTGACGAGCATCTCCATGAATTTCCTGTATTGATCTTCTTTCTTTTGTTTTGCCAGTCTCTGAGGGAATGGTGCAGGCATCACTCTTTGTCCACTGCTTGCTGGCTGTTCTTTGCTGGAATTTTATGGCACAAGAGGTACCACCTATTCTGCAACTTGTTCACTTTCTTTAGCCTTACCCTTATCAACCTGAGCCTGTTCAACCACCACTTCAGTGAGTTTTGCTGATTCATCTATCTCTAATGGAACTGGAGTGGCTGGTGTAGTCTCTCTTCTAGATTGAGCAACTTCTTGCTCCCTGTCTAAATCTCTTCCATTTCGGAGCTTCGGGTTTTGCTCCTTGGGGTTAATGTTCGTTTCGGCTGGCAATGTTCCCTGGGGGCGGTTATTTAAGGCCATGGACAGCTGCCCCAGTTGAGTTTCAATACCCTTAATTGCTGAGTCATGCACTGCCAACTTTTCCAGCATCTTACCATTTGTTCCAATGAGTTGTTGCAGCATACCCCTGATTTCTACCATGTTGCTGTCCTGTTGCTGATGAGGTGGCTGATATGTCAACTGTTGCTGGTGCTACTGTTGATAGCCCTGTTGTCTCTGATATGGCACCATTTGGCCTTGGGGTCGCATACCTCCAAGTTGTGGCATGTTCGGTCTGTACTGCTGGTTGGGTGCTGGTCCCCATTGTTGTTCTCCTTGCCTCTGACCCCCAAAGTTGTTGACATAATTCATATCCTCTCTTAACCCTTGGTTGTCACCTTCTCCACTCTATGAACACACATAAGACTGATTAATGCAAGGTGTACACAGTCCTCCATTTGTTATGTCAACGATATGCACTTGCTTTGTACCCATCTCATCAATCTTCTTTGTCAGTATACTCATCTGAGTCATGAGTGTGGCTATGTTCTCTGCATGTGAATTATTTGGGTCAAGAGGAACTGAATGCACTATTGATGTCAGGGTCGTACCTCTCGTCATCCACCCCAAATTCTAGGCCATCTTGTCAAGAAGGATTTTATACTCTGTGAATGTCTTGCTCAGGAATGCACCCCCAGCTGAAGAATCTACATTGGTTTTTAAATTGTCTGCGAACCCCATGTAGAATCTCTAGCGAGCATCTGGTCTAGAATACCATGATGGGGACACTTCACTAGCATCCCTTTGAATCTTTCCCAAGTTTCCTGCAATGTCTCAGTGGGCGTCTGCTTGTACTGCAATATCTTATCAATCTGTCTAGCAGTCTTGTTGGGCGGGTAAAACTTGTTCAGGAACTGCTTGACTAATTCCTCCCAAGTGGCAATGGAATTTATTGGGAGCGAATTCAGCAAGTCTGAGCTTCCCCAGTCACAGAGAACGGGAACAGTAACAGCTTGATGGCTTCTGGGGTAACATTTGGCTGCCTTTGGGTTACACAAATTGACAGAAATTTTTTTAGGTGTTGTTGAGGGTCTTCAAGGTGTGACCCGGAGAACAATCCCTTATTCTGCAGAAGATGTAGCATGTTGTTGGTGATTTGGAATGTCTCCACTTGTATTTGGGGCACAGCAATGGCGGTGGCCAGGTTGTCAGCTGTTGGCTGTGCCCAATCATAAAGTGCAGCTTCTGGTATATGAGGTGCCATCACTGCCTCGTTTGGCACTCCTTCGTCCGGCACAAGAGGTGCACGATTATTTGCATTGATGTTTTCCCTATTGTCCATTTCAGTTGCGAGTTGGTGTGTTTGTTGTGATTGTTTGTTCTTCTTGTTGGCATGGTTTAATGTCCTGAATGTTTTCTCGGGGTCTGAGAGTCCTTCAAGCAATTCACCAGTCCTCGAAGAATCTCTAGGCATACACCTGAATCACACAAGAGTTCAAACGTGAGAATTTCAATGAAAAGTTATTTAACACCGTAGAAAATTGATCTAAACTAATAATTCTAGCACTACTTCTAAGTTGTAATAATAACACCGTTAGCTCCCCGGCAACGTCGCAAAATTTGATCACGCCCAACTATGCCTTATAAAAGACAAAGCAGTTGTTGTAGATATAATCCGGTTTACAAGTCCGGAGTCGAATCTTCAGGGAACTAAACTATCTATTACAACTCTTAGTGATGCTAGTACCAGCTCAACCAATTCCTGGATGTAAGATTTGTATCAATAAATGTTGGGTTTTGTTTAACTAAAGTAAAATGATAGTAAAACTAACAATATTCCAAATTAAAGATAATTCAATGGTAAAAAGATCTAGGGTATTGACTTCCCCAATTGCTAGATTAATTCTCAACTCTTTTGCTATAATCTCGCCGTAATACTCTATGAGGATTATGAGCTATGGGCTACCGCAATTATCTCTCGATCAACTACGATAATTTACTAGAGCATTCTCTCGAACTACTCTAGCTGATAATTTATGCAGCTCTGAATTATCCCACCAAAGTTTCGTTATTTCTAACCCCACTTTTAAATTCAAGTAATGAATCTCTTCAATTACCCAAAAGTGGTATTGTTCAACAACAATCTAACCTAGTATTCTTTATCAAGAAACACAAGGCGATTAGACACAATTAATCAAGGGCCCATTCAATTAATCACCATACAAAACATAGTTGAACAATCATATAATGAACCCGGCTCGATTATAACAAAACTGAGTCAAAACTTCATCTAACAATTGGTTCCATCAACCCTAGATTAAGTGTTTAGCTACTTATGGTAAAACAAGATAAAACCATAAAATCATTCATAATTCACAAAATAATGATAACAAGAAGAAGAATGATAAACTATAATAGTGTCTTGATCTTCTCACACTTGTTCTTGCCTCCAATTGAGTCTAAAAACAAGCTTAACCTTCACTTGGGCGAGTTTGTTTAGTTTTTATAAAGATAGGATCAGTTTCCCACGCTTTACACTTTAGCCCTTTAACTTTATTGGCCGTCTCCAGATCGACCGCGGTCGTGGGCCAACAGCGGCACGACCGCGGTCATTTTCGACTATTCTGTTTTTCGCCTTTCTTTCACCGCGTTCCAGCCGCGGCCCGACAGTGGTCGCGGTGTACTGTTGCCCAATTTTTCTCGCCTTTTCTTGCTCGTTTTCATTCGGGCTCTTCTCGATTGGCCTTGTATCTTCATTTTTTACTCCAAAACACTCTATATCCTTCTCCTAACTCGAAGTAGCTCCTGCAAAGCATAAAAAACTCAATTAGAGCATTTTGTTATCATTTAGTACTTAAAACATCAATAAAGTATGGTTAATTTAGAGCATAAATAGCATCTACATTGCATAATATAGGCTACTATCAACCCCCCTACACCGTCCACACATGCCTCTGATATACATGGTTCGGACGATGATGCTGATGATGACAAGGAGGTGCATTATGATCAATATGGCAGGATCATCATAGTCCCTGAGGGTGTTGGGTAAGAGTTATTTGTTATTTGTGTTTTTATTGTTTTGTAAAGTTTTTACTAAGATATTAATGTGCTTTTATTGTTAAATTGCAGGTTCATCCCGAGTAATAAGACTACGAGGATAATCACCAAAGCCATCAGAAAGCTTTATGATGGCTCTCATGCGACTTGGACTGATTTCCCATTCTCGCTGAAGGAGCAAATTTTCAATCAATTTAAGGTATAAATGTTCTTTTAAGCAGTATAATAATTTATATTTATGATATTTCTTGTTTAATATTTAACTTTTAAAATACAGAGCAAGTGTGTATGGGAACAACGCTATAGCGCGAAAGTGGCTGCAAATTTTCATCACAAAGCTCGCAAGCGATTGCCGCATACTTTCTCCGAAGCTAGAAAGAAGAACAAGAAGCCTGACTGGTTAATTCAAAATTTATGGGATGATTTGCAAAGGCAATGGCTTACCGCAAAGTTCTTAGAGAAGAGCGAAAAAGGAAAGAAAGCTCGCGCATCTGAGAAGGGAGGCTCCTTGCACATTGGAGGTGCGATCAGCCTAGGGACAATGATTGGTACGTAATTGCTTAAATTGTTTTAATTTTGAAAGTATATCTATTCTGTTTATTAACTAAATTAATTTGTTTTCAGGAAAAGAAGTTGGGGCGTCCAATGAACCATGATGAGCTATTCAAGGAGACGCATATTGTAAAGAAAAAGAAAGAGACGGATGAAGAAAGGTGGGTCGAGGACCGGGCCTCGACTGTATATGTAGGCTTTCACTTTTCTTTAAGTATTTTAATTTACTTTTATATAAATTTTGAAATACTAATTCAATTTAAATTAATTCAATTTAAATTTTCGTATAGGGTCGCTACCAAACTAACGTGGAAGAATTCATCCGCACTTAGCCAGCTGGTGAATCGGGCGAGCCAACCCAACCTTCGGACGAGGATGCCGAAAGAGTATGGATGGAGTCTGCTGGCGGTCCAAAATGGAGGAAGGTATACCGGGCTTCCTCTAAAAAAGGTTCCATACGCTATAAGTGTGGAATGCAAGGAATATGGACTTCCTCGCAAGGCGAGCAACTTAATGGGGAGAGCCTCTCCGCTATGCGGGAGACTGTGACAAAGCTCACATCCGAGCTAGAAGCGGCTAGGAAAGAGAAAGGGTTAGAGATGCTCAATTCCTTGGCATGCAAGCTCAGATCAGAACTCTCCTATCTATTGGAGCTTTTCCGTTTCCCCGGTCTCGTGAGTCATCGCCAGAAGCTCGACTTGAACGTGAGCGTTCCTTCCGTCCTCCCCGTGATAGTTCCTCCCGTCCTCCCCGTGGTCGTTCTTCACGTCCTCCACAAGACCCTTCTCGGCACCGTCTTTTAGATGAAAGTTCATCAGAAGGTGATGATGATGTTGTACAAAATACTCCTTAACTTGTATATACTTTGAACTAGACAAATGGAACCGGTTCTGAACTAGTTGTAATAAGTTTTAACTTTGTTTTGGATTTTTTAGTTCTATTGAACTTTAATTTGTTAGTTTAAATGTATTTATAGAATTGTGTTGTTGTTGTTGTTGTTGTTGTGTTGTTTAGGGATTTTGGTATGCTGACAGGTGGTGTAGTTGCCAAAACAGGTATTTTATGCCAAAATTAAAACTCAGAAAACCGACCAAAATTGGTCGGTTTCAAATTTAAAAAAATAATTTTCTGCTGATTAGCGACCAAGGTTGGTCGCTTAATTTAAAAAAAAAATAAAAAATAAAAAATTACCGACCAAAGTTGGTCGGTTAATGATCAAGGATTACCCAGATTTCAACTTTACCGACCAACTTTGGTCGGTATGGTTAAATTTTAATTTTTAAAAAAAATATATTTTTTATTTTACCGACCAACTTTGGTCGCTAATTTTTAAATTTTAATAATTAATTTAAATACAACGACCAACTTTGATCGGTAAAATTAAATTATTAAAATATATTACCGACCAAAGTTGGTCGGTATGTGCTTTAAATTGTACAGTTGGTCCTTTTACCTTTGCGACCAACCTTGGTTGGTAACCAACTTTGGTCGGTATACTAAAGCGACCACCAAAATAGCGACCAAGCCTGTTTGGACGCGTTTTGGTCGGTAATTTGCCTAAACCGACCAACATTGGTCGGTTTTTGTGGTTGCTAATTACCGAATTTCTAGTAGTGTATAAAAGATTCAAACTATATAACTACGAATATATAGTACTTGTAGTTCATTTCGCGCTTCATTTTGGTCCCTGAAAGATGAGAGTGCCTAATTAAATTACTCTAATTAATTTCTTAAAGTTTATAGCGCTGGCTCCTTAACTATGAGTTATGCAACATGTTGCGAGCTACTTTTCGGTTTCCTACAAGATATTACTTCATTGGGAAAGAATAGATATAATGTAGTTTTGAGTGTGATTTATGTATAATTTCCGCCATAAGATATTTTCGCAATGTTAATTACTTGATTTAGAGTAAAGATAATCACTTTCACAACTTTAAATTTCTAGCTTACTGTAATTTAGGCTGAAGAGGAAACTAAGGAAGTTTCAACGTAGGTTGATGACCATAGGTGTCAATGTTGGGCTAAACTAGCCCAAAGACATCCTTAACATGGTGTGATATTGTCCGCTTTGGGCCAAGCCCGCACGGTTTTTGGGAAACTTACACAAATGTCCCAAACAAATCTCAACTTACCAACCTCTAGCCATTAATCATAGACTTACCAAAACTAGCCAACAACAATTGAAAAACCAAATAATAGGGTTCTTTCTCTCAAAGATCACATGCAAAAATCACCTTCCATATTTTTAAGCGTGATTAGCAATACTAGATACAAGACCGAAAGGAAATTTTATGGATGTGGTAGCAAATAAGATGATGAAATACAAAAAATATACAATATTCCAAAAATCTAAACAAAAAAGGAACTTTTTCAATGGGTATAGTTGAAATTCATTGAAAATATATAGATAAGTCAATTTACAAAATTTGAGGAGGATTGGAGGTTATTTGGATTGGTTTTGTATCAAAATTTGTAATTAAATCGAGTTCAAAAAAGTCTTCTGCGACACATGTATCAAACATGTATCACGCATGTATCTCACACACATGTATACATGGATATACATGTGATACACAATAGATACAAATATGATACATATGTGATACACAAATGATACACAATGTGATACACATATCATATTTTTCATGTTCAGTTTTTACGGAATTTTCAATTCAAACCACCTCAAAGCTTCACCAAATCATCCCAAAACTGATATTCAAGCTCCTTAAGTTGTGCCCAATATATTATAATAACACCCACTCAAAACAAAGTAAACATTTGATATTGTTTTGCTACAAATAGCTAATTGGCTAATTTGGCTAATATTAGTAATAGTTTATCAACTGGCCAATTTTTGTAATGAGCTACCTATAAATGGACATAGCTGGTAATTTTCCTTTCCCAAAAGGCCTCACACCATTAAGAGATCCCTACACCTTATATGTAGACTCCCAATCTTTTCAGCTACCAATGTGGGACTTTGTTCGCACACCCAACAATCTCCCCCTCGAACTAAGTTCTACGTGGCCCACTACCACGATCCATGGGTCAATTTTCGAGATTCACTGTGTGCCACCCACATTGTTAGATTATTATGGCAACCGAAGCCCGCAACTAGCTTCTTCTTGTGTGTGCACCGCCCTGCACCATCACTCCGCCGTCTCCATACTCGTTCGGCTGAACCTGGGCTCTGATACCAGTTGTTGGGCTAAAGTAGCCCAAATACACTCTTAATATGGTGTGATATTGTCCGCTTTGGGCCAAGCCCGCAC
>NW_017675950.1:0-26504 GCF_001879085.1 Nicotiana attenuata | reverse complement strand
GTTGGAGTGTTGGTGGCATACATTTGATCCCTTACTTTAGTTTTGTTGCATGTGCTTGTTGACACAATTTTTATATTATAAATGGTGTTCGTCTTATTTTAGCTTCTTTTTGTCCATATTAGTTAGGCGCGTTTATAGCGATATACTTTCCATGGAATCCCGCAAATTTTCTTATTGGTGTAATCGATAAGCCCCCAAAATCGATAAATCGAAATCGAAAAAATCGAAACCTTATTGAAACGATAACGATAAGCATATGTACAAATCGATAATCGATAAGTAATTATCGATAAGGGTCAAAATCGAATCGATAAATCGAATGCACACCCCTAGGTACAATAAGACATAAGATAGAGTAACAAATTAAGGCAAAAAGAATAAAAGAAGCGTGCATGAATCAAGTGCTTATTGACAAGACTTAGGAGAAGACTACTTTTGTTGAAGCCCCTAAAGTCTTAACAAATTGATTACTCCACCACGTAATAATTTGCCGAGGTATATATTATTGGTAGAACCTTAGTCTCATAAATATCATCCTGGTTTGAATAGTACTATGAATTATTCATGGATTTAATATGTATACACTTACAGTGCAAAACATTTTTTACTCTATCGGTGTTAATTTATTTATCAAGTTATTACTAGTCATATTATGCACAGTAATCTGTAATTACAAGTTAAATGGCCTGATATTATAAACTTATATAACCGTAAGTGTACTATGTGCTCAATAAGCATAGAATCTGTCTTGCTCAAAGATATCTTTCATTCAGAAAAATAGAGAGGCCTGGCCGACGATCCCACTCACAGATTTAGTCAAAGTTTCCACGGGCAAAACATATTTTGTTTAAATGCAGCTTGCAAATGCATTGATGCAAATATAGCAGGTTTTCTTTCGTTTCCCGTGGGCATTTGCATATACACCCATTTTTGGGGCCATAATTGAATTTAGTAATCCAATCTCTTCAATACAACTTCAGAAACTAAATTTGAAGTTCTCCTATCTTTCAACTGCAACTTCAAAAATTCAAATCTTAAGTAGTTCAAGCTCTTTAACGTAACTTCAGAATTTGAATATGGAGTTCTTCTACCTTTCAATTGCAACTTCAGAAATTTGAATCCTAAGTACAATTTTTCAATACAACTCCATATTCAAAATCTGAAGTTTTGAAACATAAACTTGTTCTTCGAATTTCAGCAATCCAATACACGATTCAACATCCAAATCTACTCCAAATAAACTCAAATTTAAAACATTACTTTCAAATATCATAAAGAACAACAAATTTAACAAAAACAACAACAAATTTAACAAAAACATTTTGTCGATGTTCGGTAAATACATTGAGGCCTTGACTAATGGGCCACCGTGTAAGGCCCATTAAAAGAAAAGTGCTCCATTTTTACCATTCTTTCTATACTTAGAAGTCAAAATTGAAACCTTTAATTAAGATTAGAAGGATCTTATTCATCCCACCACAACTCTCGGTATAGCACGTTGTTATTTACAAAGTTTTAACGTTTGAACGATGGTCAGGAAGACGAGATAAAGGAAGCAATGTCGATGACGTGCAAGTTTTATAAGAAAAAGTGGAGATGCATGGTTGACATTCTCGTGGAGTACTATTCTACTGCTGACTTTTGCCGGCAAATAGACAATCCATATACATCCATGCACACAGAAAATTCGGTTTTAATTAATTAACACTTGGGATAGTGGATTTTCAATCTCTTTTCAACCTTACTCCTCCGGCTATCAACACTTCTACTCTAGATTGCATTCCTTCTTGTATCTCGGGGGAAGACAATGATATGCTGAACAAGATATCAGATAAAAAAGAAATCAAAGATGTTATTTTTAGCCTAAGCCCTTATAGTGCTACAGGCAAAGGCGAACCCAGGATTTTAATATGACGGGGGCACCACTGCCATTAGAGTGGCTTACCCAAAACATTATTAGCCAATAAAAGAATACATATAAACTCTAGGATAGACCAAATAAGCAGCATAATTCACTATATAATATAAACTTGCAAAGCAAAAGGAAAAAATAAAGTAAGAGCTTACACTTTGATTCATCAAGACTTCCCAATTGACTTGCGAACATTAATTTTAAAATAAGCTTTCTAATAAATAAAAATGTTTTCCTCCACATCCATCGTAACGACCCGGTCGGTCGTTTTGAGAATTTAAGTTCTGATCAGCAGCATAAGGTCCTAAAAAGCTTTATATTATGTATATCGACTTGCGTGCATGGTCGAATTCAGTTACCGAATGATTCGGAGTCGAATTAGG
The DNA here is from genome assembly GCF_001879085.1 of Nicotiana attenuata. NCBI lineage: Eukaryota > Viridiplantae > Streptophyta > Magnoliopsida > Solanales > Solanaceae > Nicotiana > Nicotiana attenuata. Next base: position 24,209 of record NW_017675950.1, on the reverse strand, counting down.
AGAATGAATCTAGTTTTGGAAACTTAAGCGGTGAGAATTTGACCGGAATTGGGCTTTGGAGTAAACGGCTTCGGAATGGATTTTGGATGATCTTAACAGCTTTGTATGGTAATTTTGGACTCAGGCGCGCGTTCGGATTTGATTTGGAGGTCCGTAGAGTAATTTGAGGCAAATCGGCGAAGGTTGGAAAAATTGAAGTTTGAAAAATGGAGGAGTTTGACCCATAGTTGACTTTTGTGCTATCAGGGTCGGAATGCGATTCTGAGAGTTGGAACAGCTCCGTCTTGTCATTTAGGACTTGTCTGCAAAATTTGGCGTCATTTCAGTTGATTTGATTGGTTTCGGCACGAGTTTTCAAAGTTGGAAGATTTGGAAGTTCATAGTTCGATTCATGGCGCGATTTGCATTTCCGGTGTTGTTTGCTATGATTGAGACCTCGAGCGAGTCCGCTTTAGGTTATAGAACTTGTTGGTGTATTTAGACGGGGTCCCGGGGGCCTCGGGTGTGATTCGGACGAGGTTCGGATGTTTTGCATAGTTTTAAACAGGTCTGGTTCTGGTGTTTTCGCACCTGCGACCTTGGAGCGCAGGTGCGGCTCTGCTTCTGCGAAAGCCCGAACGCTTCTGCGGTCATGAAGGCCTGGGAGCTTGCACGCTTCTGCGGAGGCTGGCACGCAGGGGCGATGGCCGCTTCTGCGGTCCAGCGACCGCACCTGCGGAGAATTTACGCTCCTGCGGTTTCCCTTTCGCTTCTGCGGCGCCGCTGGTGCGGCTGCATATCCGTAGATGCGGTCCCAGGCCAATTAGCCAAAGTTCGCAGATGCGGTTTCTTTCTCGCAAATGCGGTCCCACAGATGCGGTTTCTTGACCGCAGATGCGGAAGTCCTGGCAGAATCATATAAGTCGAGGGTTTGGCCATTTCTTCATATTTTTGAGTTTTAAACTTCCGATTTGGGAGCTTCTTTTGGGGTTTTTCAAGCAAGTCGATTGGGTAAGTGTTCTTCACCTAGAATCTAACATATTCCATGATTTAATCTTCATTTTTATCTTTTAACTTGTGTTTTGGGTTGAGGAAAATGTTGGTTTTTGAAGAAAATTCCTAAAATGGAAAAAATCATGATTTGAGGGATCGAATGGTATCGGAATTTGATAAATTTTGTATGGTTGAACTCATATTGGAATGGGTATTCGGATTTTGTAAAATTTGTCGAGTTCCGAGGTGCGGGCTAGGGGGTCGACTTTTGGACCGATTTTTGGATTTTGTTAAAGATTGAGACTTTATGATCCGGAATAGTTTCTTATATGTTTTATTTATGCCTTGAAGTTATTTGGTTGGATTTGAGCCGTCCGGAGGTCTTTTCAACCGAGAAGTGCATTTTAGAGTATCGGTCTGTCGTCTTTGAGGTAAGTATCTTGCGTAACCTTGTGTGAGGGACTTCCCCTTAGGATTTGAGTCTTCTGTGTTGATTGTAGTTCGTGTACGCGAGGTGATGAGTGCGTACTCGGACTTATTTGCGGGGATTGGCCTTTTAGGGTTCTTAGGTTCTTATATTCACTATGTATGAAGTTATTCTTGATGTGACTGAGTTCCTGCTTATTAGTTTTGCCTCTACATGTTTAATTGGAATTAATTGCTTCATGATTCACACTTATTGACTAATTGTCACCCTATTTGATTTAACTGAAGAATTTCGCCTCTCCTATTGTCATGCTATCTTTTCATAACTGCCTGTGTTATTTGAGATTTATTGTCATCCCTCGTATAATTGTCCAGTCTTAAGTGAAGCTAAGATCACCTTTCCTTAATTGAATTGTCGAATATCCTCGTAACTTCCCAACCTTAAAAGGAGATTAGATAACCTATATCTTTGTTGACTTGCTTTTATTTGGGACTACTGGACTCGTGTTGATTTTCTTGTTATTGACTTGTATATTGTGGGATCGTTACCACATGTTTTTTTTTCCTTTGTTGAACTGTTCCCTTTATGCTTTTCATTTCCTTACTGTGGTATTCCTTGTGAACTGGTTCTACTGTTTCCTTGTGATCTAAAGTTCTGGAGTGGATTCACTCACTGTACTTTGTATTACTGCTATTGTTGTTGATGTACTGGTTGTGTTGGTGCACGAGGTTTTTGCCGTGCGGTTGTTGTTATGGGGTTGGACGAGGTTTCTGCCATGCTATTGTTACTGTTGATATATTGCACATGCGGCGTGATAAGGCGGGATATATATATATATATATATATATATATATATATATATATATATATATATATATATATATATAATGCTCATATGTGGTTTGCGCATGTGGCGAGACAAGGTGGGGACATTATGATGTACGTGTGGCGAAACAAGGCGGGCACTTATTATGTTATTATTGCACACGTGGCGAGACAAGGCGGGCAATGTCAGGGATTGATTGTGATGCTGTGTGATGGCCTGGGGGGCATTCTTGCTGTTAACATTGTGTTATGGTATGTTTACCTGTATGAGCTTTGCTCGTGAAAGTTGTGAGAAAATGCTTTACGTATTGTCCGTTCTTTTCCTTATATTTTTAGCTGGTATGATCTATGTTAAAACGCTTGCACAAGTATACACGTAGCTAAATATTCCTATTGGTTAAGAAGTTTTCCCCTGGTATTGTCAAGTATAGATGTACACCCTCGTTTGCTCGTCATATACGTGAGAGTGGTTGTATTTAGTCAGTGAGTTGTCAGCATGATCATGAGGTGTGATGAGGGAACATGATTCCAAGTGTTAGGTTTTAGGTATTGAGACCAATGAGTTGTAATTTTGTTCGAGATTTGGTACTTCGAGGAGTTGTTGGCTAAGACCTGATGTGAAAATTGTCGTTGTTTCTGAGTTATTGCTTGCCTTTACTGTATTGTGATTTGGGATTTGGGTTTGTGTTTTCGCTCGCTCTTTTATGTCATTATTACAGTTTTTCCGTAGTCCCTTGCTGGTTTCTTCCATATTGTGATTGTTGTATTGTTAGCCAGATTGTGTAGCCTTTACATATACATCATGTTCTGTTGTTCCTATGCCTATATTTGTACAGCTTATTGGACTAGTAGATATCTTAGCTATTCCTCGTCACTACTCTACCGAGGTTAGTCTTGATACTTACTGGGCACCGCTGTGGTGTCCTATGCTACTCTTCTGCACATTTTTTTGTGCAAATCCAGGTATTGATCGTTAGTCACTGTGCGGATCATTGCTGAGGAGACTCAAGTTAAACCTGCTGCTGCATTCGCAGGCTTCGGAGTCACCTTCTTACTTGTATTCAACTGTTTTCACTCATTTCCAAAAAGTTGTATTTAGATGTGATAGCCTGTAGAGCTTATTACTTGTACTACCGGGTTTTGGGAATATGTTTATTGTATAAAGATTTCATTTTAGAAGAATTTTAGATGTTATTTGTTATTGTTGTTATTCCGTTAATATTAGGCTTACCTAGTCCTTAAGACTAGGTGCCATCGCGAAAACCAATGGAGGGGAAATTGGGTCGTGACAAGTAGGTATCAAAGCTCTAGGTTCATAGGTGCTACGAGTCATAAGCGAGTTTAGTAGAGTCTTGCGGATCGGTACGGAGACGTCTGTACTTATCTTCGAGAGATTACGAAACTATTAGGACAATCTCACTTCTTTCATTCCTATCGTGCGAGTTTATTGATCTCGGTGCCTGAACTTTTATCATTCCATTTTCTCACAGATGGTGAGGACACGTGCTGTAGTTACCAACGACGCTTCTCCCAAAACGGGTGCCACTGGAGGCAGAGGCAAAGGCCGACGAGGAGTACGTGCCACAGCTAGAGCACCCACCAGAGCAGCTGTTGAGGAGCCGCCAGTAGCTCCAGTTGGGGGGGGGGGAGGGAGGTATCGGAGGCGCCTGCTGTTACCCCCAGACTTCAGGAGACCTTAGCATTAGTTCCTGGGCATATTTGGTACATTGGCTTAGGCGAGGTTGATTCCAGTTGCACCAGCTATTTCACAGACTGGGGGCGGGACTCAGACTCCCGCCGCCCACACCCTAGAGCAGCGGGTTCATGTTGGTCAGGTTGCAGGCGTCATGGCGGCACAGCCTGTGATTCCAGTTCAGCCCGTAGTCAGGGCAGCAGCATCTGAAGAAGAGCAGCTTAGACTTGCAATGTTCAAGAAATACAACCCTCATACATTTAGTGGTTTGGCTTCAGAGAGTGCACATTGTTTTCTGGAGGAGCGCCATTGCATTCTCCGCACTATGGGTGTTGTTCAGTCGAGTAGGGTTGCTTTTTCTACGTTCCAGTTTAGGGGAGTGGCTTATCAGTGGTGGCGGGCATATGAGTTGGGTAGCCCGGCCGAGTCGGTTTCACTTACATGGGTTATGTTTTCAGAGATGTTCCTGAGAGATTCGTACCTCAATCCCTTCGGGATGCATGGCGTGCGGAGTTTGAGCAGCTGCGCCAGGGCATTATGTCAGTATCAGAGTATGCCGATATATTCGGTGATTTGGTCAGGCATGCACCGACCTTGGTTTCTACTGTTCGGGAAAGGGTCCGCTGGTTTATTCAGGGACTCCATCCCAGCATCAGGACTAGTATGGCCCAGGAGTTGGAGATGGATATTTCATATCAGCAGACCGTGAGTATTGCTAGGAGGGTGGAGGGCATGCTGGCTCGAGAGCGAGAGGAGAGAGAGGTCAGGCGGGGCCATGAGAGAGAGGATAAGCGAGCTCAAGAGAGAGAGTACAGGGAGGCGAGGGAGCCTCGTAGACCGGGGAGATCCGCTGGTCCTTATTATGGAAGCATGGTGCGACATGGTAGAGGTTTTGTGGGTCAGCCAGTTCAGTTTGCGCTTCAGGATTCTCACAATGATTCAGATGTTTATAGGTCTCGGAGTACCCGTACCGCACAGTTCCCACAGTCTCGTCAGCAAAGAGGTTGCTTTGAGTGTGGAGATACTAGCCATATGGTGACAGTTTGTCCCAGACTTCGGGCCTATGTGTCACCGCAAGGTATTCATGCGGGTAGAGGGTGTCCAAGAGGGGAAGGCTCGGCCCGTTGATGTGTTTCGTATGGTAGGCTTGAGGCTACTGCGCCAAATAGTGTCATTCAGGTATGATTTTGGTTGTTACAGATGAGCACCATCCGTATTTTATTTCAGCTCTGCTTATCGGGGCGAGTTCCCCTATTTACTGCTCCACTTATGAGTGCGATTCATGATTTGCACTCTGTTATATGTGCCCTTTTTGGGAGGCTCTATGAGTGATAGCCCGTGTCTATCGTTTGTTTCTATTCCTTATTGAGAGTTATGTGACTAGTAGTAAATTCCTACTGTCCATTACGGTAGGCTTGATGTGATTTCTGAGTAATTTTTTTTGCTATGAGTTGTGGTTTATTTTATGCTCCACCAGTGTGGGAGCCAGCACGTGTTGTAATTGTGTTGACGGGATTGATCTAGTGAGAGGTTCCAGCTAGTTGATGTATACCCTACTTGTGATTCCGAGTTGAGGGCGGGACCCTCGTGGTTTCATGTGATTTGAGGTATTTGAACCGGGTTGTGTACCGCGGTGGAAGTTATATCGATATGAGGTCCTTGTGATTTGTTCATATGCTTTAATTCTTTTCTTGTTACATTGTTTTTTAGGTTAGTGCTGATAGAGAGTTGTGCCTGTCGGGCTAGTTTGATAGTTCCCTTTTGTGCTTCTCTTTTAATATTCAGTCATTATCGTTCTGTGCTTCTTGAGTTTTAGCTTGCGGGGTGTGTGCCAGGTGGTGTTAGTTGTGACTTGTTGATTCGGGTGTTTGGCTATGAGGCCTTCATGTTTCTTGCATCATTATCGGTGTTATGGAGGTTTGAAATAGAGTCCTATCGGATATGAGGCTAGTGGCTGGTGCAGGATTTGATTTCTGGCGGGTATTGTGATTAGGAATGTTATTATAGACCTATGTGTGGTGTGTATGTTGTGTGGTTGAACTTTGTGGTTGTAGGCATAGTGGTTACAGCTAGTTGAGACTGATACCGGATATGGATTTAGAATCGGGTCTCTTGGAAATGAGTGGGAGATGAGAACTTTGGCTCTAAGGCTTATTGGTATTTGTAGGAAGGCTAAATTGCAGTTGAGATGGTATCGTCAAGCTTATATAGATTTGGGGTGACGTGGGATCACCCGCGGGTGTATGTTGGAAGTGTGCATTCAATGACTTGAGGACTTCAAGGCGAATCTTGGCACGTTAGAGGACGAACGTTGTTTTAAAAGGGGGAGGATGTAACGACCCGGCCGGTCGTTTTGAGAATTTAAGTTCCGATCAGCGGCATAAGGTCCTTAGAAACTTTATATTATGTGTATCGACTTGCATGCATGGTCGAATTCAGTAACCGAATGATTCGGAGTCGAATCGGGAGAAGGAATCTAGTTTTGGAAGCTTAAGCAGTGAGAATTTGATCAGAATTGGGCTTTGGAGTAAAAGGCTCCGGAATGGATTTTAGATGATCTTACCAGCTTCGTATGGTGATTTTGGACTTAGGTCCGCGCCCAGATTTGGATTTGGAGGTCCGTAGAGTAATTTGAGGCAAATCGGCGAAGGTTGGAAAAATTGAAGTTTGGAAAATGGAGGAGTTTAACCCACAGTTGACTTTTGTGCTATCGGGGTCGGAATGCGATTTTGAGAATTGGAACAGCTCCGTCTTTTCATTTAGTACTTGTCTGCAAAATTTGGCATCATTCCGGGTTGATTTGATTGGTTTCGGCACGAGTTTTCGAAGTTGGAAGATTTGGAAGTTCATAAGTCGATTCATGGGATGATTTGCATTTCCGATGCTGTTTTCTATGATTTGAGACCTCGAGCGAGTTCGTTTTAGGTTATAGAACTTGTTGGTATGTTTAGACGGGGTCCCGGGCGCCTCGGGTGTGATTCGGACGAGGTTCAGATGTTTTGCATAGTTTTAAACAGGTTTGGTTCTGGTGTTTTCGCACTTGCGACCTTGGAGCGCAGGTGCGGCTCCGCTTCTGCGAGAGCCCGGCCGCTTCTGCGGTCATGAAGGTCTGGGAGCTTGCACGGTTCTGCGGAGGCTGGCATGCAGGGGCGATGGCCGCTTCTGCGGTCTAGCGACCGCACCTGCGGAGAATTTACGCTCCTGCGGTTTCCCTCTCGCTTCTGCGGCGCCGCTGGTGCGGCTGCATATCCACAGATGCGGTCCCAGGCCAATTAGCCAAAGTTCCCAGATGCGTTCTCTTTCTCGCAAATGCGGTTCCGCAAATGCGGTTTCTTGACCGCTGATGCGGAAGTCATGGCAGAATCATATAAGTCGAGGGTTTGGCCGTTTCTTCATATTTTTGAGTTTTAAACTTCGGATTTGGGAGCTTCCTTTGGGGTTTTTCAAGAAAATCGATTGGGTAAGTGTTCTTCACCTAGAATCTAACATATTACATGATTAATCTTCATTTTTATCTTTTAACTTGTGTTTTGGGTTGAGGAAAATGATGGTTTTTGAAGAAAATTCCTAAAATGAAATAAATCATGATTTGAGGGACCAAATGGTATCGGAATTTGATAAATTTTATTTGGTTGAACTCATATTGGAATGGGTATTCGAATTTTGTAAAATTTGTCGGGTTCCGAGGTGCGGGCCCGGGGGTCGACTTTTGGACCGATTTTTGGATTTTGTTAAAGATTGAGACTTTATGATTTGGAATAGTTTCTTATGTGTTTTATTTGTATTTGGTTGGATTTGAGCCGTCCGGAGGTCTTTTCACCCGAGAAGTGCATTTTAGAGTATCGGTCTGTCGTCTTTGAGGTAAGTATCTTGCCTAACCTTGTGTGGGGGACTTCCCCTTAGGATTTGAGTCTTCTATGTTGATTGTAGTTCGTGTACGCGAGGTGACGAGTGCCTACTCGGACTTATTTGTGGGGAATTGGCCTTTTAGGGTTCTTAGGTTCTTATATTCACTATGTATGAAGTTATTCTTGATATGACTGAGTTCCTGCTTATTAGTTTCGCCTCTACATTTTTAATTGGAATTAGTTGTTTCATGATTAACTCTTATTGCCTAATTGTCATCCTATTAACTGAAGAATTTCGCCTCTCCTATTGTTATGCTATCTTTTCATAACTGCCTGTGTTATTTGAGATTTATTATCATCCCTCCTATAATTTTCTAGTCTTAAGTGAAGCTAAGATCACCTTTCCTTAATTGAATTGTCGAATATCCTCGTAACTTGCCAACCTTAAAAGGAGATTAGATAACCTATATCTTTGTTGACTTGCTTTTATTTGGGACTACTGGACTCGTGTTGATTTTCTTGTTATTGACTTGTATATTGTGGGATCGTTACTACATGTTTGTTCTCCCTTTGTTGAACTGTTCCCTTTATGCCTTTCATTTCCTTACTGTGGTTATTCCTTGTGAATTGGTTTTACCGTTTCCTTGTGATTTAAAGTTCTGGAGTGGATTCACTCGTTGTACTTTGTATTACTATTATTGCTGTTGTTGTACTGGTTGTGTTGGTGCACGAGGTTTCTACCATGCGGTTGTTGTTATGGGGTTGCACGAGGTTTCTGCCGTGCTATTGTTACTATTGATATATTGCACATGCGGTGTGACAAGGAGGGATATATATATATGCTTGTAGGTTGCGCATGTGGCTAGACAAGGTGGGAATATTATGATGCACGTGTAGCGAAACAAGACCGGCACTTATTATGTTATTATTGCACACGTGGCGAGACAAGGTGAGCTATGTCAGGGATTGATTGTGATGCTTTGTGATGGCCTGGGGGCATTCTTGCTGTTGACATTGTGTTATGGTACGTTTACCTGTATGAGCTTTGCTCGTGGAAGTTGTGAGAAAATTCTTTACGTGTTGTCCGTTCTTTTCCTTACAATTTTAGCTGGTATGATCTATGTTAGAATACTTGCACAACTATACACGTAGCTAAATACTCCTATTGGTTAAGAAGTTTTCCCATGGTATTGTTAAGTATAGATGTACACCCTCGTTTCCTCGTCATATACGTGAGAGTGGCTGTAGTTAGTCAGTGAGTTGTCAGCATGATCATGAGGTGTGATGAGGGAACATGATGCCAAGTGTTAGGGTTCAGGTATTGAGACCAATGAGTTGTAATTTTGTTCGAGGTTCGGTACTTCGAGAAGTTGTTGGCTAAGACCTGATGTGAAAACTGTCGTAGTTTTGTAGTTATTACTTGCCTTTAGTGTATTGTGATTTGGGATTTGGGTTTGTGTTTCCGCTCGCTCTTTTATGTCATTATTACGGTGTTTCCGTTGTCACTTGCTATTTTCTTCCATATTGTGATTGTTGTATTGTTAGCCATATCGTGTAGCCTTAATATATACATCATGTTCTGTTGTTCCTATACGTATATTTGTACAGTTTATTGGACTAGTGGGTGTCTTGACTGTTCCTCGTCACTACTCTACCGAGGTTAGTTTTGATACTTACTGGGCACCGCTGTGGTGTGCTCATGCTACTCTTCTGCACATTTTTTTGTGCAGATCCAGGTAATCATCGTTAGTAGCTGTGCGGATCATTGCTGAGGAGACTCAAGGTAAACCTGTTGCTGCGTTCGCAGGCTTCGGAGTCACCTTCTTACTTGTATTCAAATGTTTTCACTCATTTCCAAACAGTTGTATTTAGAAGTGCTAGCTAACTCTGTAGAGCTTATAACTTGTACTACCGGGTTTTGGGAATATGTTTATTGTATAAAGAATTCATTTCAGAAGAATTTTAGATGTTATTTATTATTGTTGTTATTCCGTAAATATTAGGCTTACCTAGTCCTTAAGACTAGGTTCCATCACGAAACCCAACGGAGGAGAAATTGGATCGTGACATTCATGCGCACACATGGACTAAAGTGGAATAAATTTTCAATAAGAATTAAACTTCGTCAAAAATACGTCCATCTCAAATCACAAGAACAAAATCTTCCTACAAAATAACATGTTCGATAAATTTAAAGTCCATCAAGAATACAAGAAAACACAACATCAATAGAAGAGTCACAGCCCTTTTATCAAGAATAAAGAAAATACTACAATAATTAAGCAATTCTTGGATAAGTGAAACATCAAATAGAGAACATAATAGGAACAAGCCAACACCTTAACAAACATGCTAAATAGAGTTATATTCGAAAACCACACAACATTAATAATAGACAGTGATATTCAATAATGGTGTTACCTAGACGCTATATTCCAAAAGTTAATCACATTATGGACAGTGCAACTTTTTTAAGAGATCTAATTTTCAAACATGTTGTAAATCAGAATCCATGAAAAAAAAATATAGCCTATAAGTCAAGGGACCGCTCAATTTCAGAGAAATGGGAGCTCAACAAAATCATTTGGATAATAGATTTAGAGTTTATTAACAATGCCTTTGCTAGCGATTGTTGAACAAAAAATTTGAAGCTAAATATAATCTTAAAAATCTCCATATCCAATACTCCATGCTCTTATAAATAAAAAATAAGTTTCAAAGTAAGAGCAGCACTAACCAAAGATTTGATGACTGCTACTTTTTCAAAGTAATGAGGAATTGAGGAAGAAGGGTTGGTACTCCCTTCTCTATTTTGGAGTGAGGAGCGACAATTTTTGGTTTTGGCCTTTTGGGGTTTTTGATTTTGTGGGTAGGATTTTGGAGAAGAATAAAATAATAAAGTTAACTTTTATGTACAACTATTACAACATAATTAAATTCAGATTAGAAAAAATAAAAAATATAAGTCAATCAACTATTATATAGTGTTGTAAAGTAGTAATAGAACATATTCCTCATTATAAAAAGTAAAACAAAAAGAAAAACAACTAAAAAGGCGAATTTACAGGAGGCTTGTTTCGAACCTGGGACGTCAACTAAGGAACGGAACTCATGCAACACACAAGACCATTGCTCCAGCCCGCTTTTCATTATTAAGGGGGCCAAGAAAGATATTTAAGTGGTCACTAAAGTATATACACCTATATATATAATATATATACAGAGTTTTTGCCGAGGCTAGCAGGTTCTCGTGACTCCCCAAGCCCATGCGTAGGTTCGCCTCTGACTACAGGTCCAGATGGCTTCAATAGTACCTTCTTTCAGAGCTGCTGGGACATCATCCAAAAGGAGGTAACTACCTTTGTGATAGAATTCTTCAAGGAAAAAGGTTTGACTAAATTTTTACTCTCATACATGTTCGGTTTTAATTCCTAAAATTGATAATCCTGCTACTTTTGCTGATTTTAGAAAAATTAGCCTCAAATTGTACTGACAAGATTATTTCTAAAATTATTTCTATTAGAGTTAATACTCTTTTGCACAATTTAGTATCTTTGAATCAAAGTGGTTTTGTAAAAGATAGGTTGATATCTGAGAATGTATTACTTGCTCATGAGATCATTAACAATAGTGCTCATATTAACAAAGGTGGTAATGTGGTTATTAAGCTTGATATGGTTAAAGCATATGATAGAATGTACCGGGATTTTATTTATGCTGTTTTAAGAAAGTTTGGATTCTCTGGTAGTTGGATTTTACTAATCCATAATCCAATCTCTAATGTGTGGTACTCTGTCATTGTGAATGTTACTAGACAGGGCTTCTTCTCATCTTCTCAAGGGCTTAAACAAGGAGATACATTATCTCCATCTCTATTCATAATCGCTGCTGAGGTCTTGTCTAGATCTCTTAACTGTTTATATAGAAATCCTAATTTTATCCCTTTCTGTGCCTGCTAATGTTCCAAAGATTAACCACTTAGCCTATGCTGATGATATTGTTATTTTTGTATAGTGGTGACTCTATCTCTGTTAAATTGGTCATGAGCACTATTTCTAAGTATGAAAGGAGTTCTGGTTAACTTGTTAATAGGGATAAAAGTTATTTCTTAACTGCTCTTAACACTGCTGCTATCAGAATCAACATGATTAGAAATTGTTCAGGTTTTAGGGATAAGACTTTCCCTTTTACCTATCTAGGTTGCCCTCTTTATATGGGAAGGAAGAAACTTGATTATTTTGACAGCATGCTTAATAAGATTGTTAAAGACTTAATGACTGGAAGGGGAGTTTCTTTCTCATGGTGGTAAAGCTATTTTGATCAAAAGTGTGCTTCAATCCATCCCTGTTTATACTCTATCTGCTATATCCCCCCCCCCCCCCTTACCAATTGTGATTAAAAGTGTGCTTCAATCCATCCCTGTTTATACTCTATCTGCTATGCCCCCCCTAAAGGTGTGTTTAGATTAATTGAAAAGCATTTTGCCAATATTTTTCGGGGTAACTCTGTTGACCATAAAAAATACATTTGAAGTTTCTAGAATAATCTTGCTCTTCCTACTGAGGAAGGGGGAACTGGAATCAGGAGAATGAAGGATATTAGTGACATGTTAGCCATGAAAAGGTGGTGGAGAATTAGGTCCACATCATCTCTCTGGGCTACCTTCATAAAAAATAAATACTGTGTAAGGGCTCATTTAACCTCAAAGAAACTGGCTCCAGGTAACTCTCATGCTTGGAGTCATGTTCTTAAGGTGAGGAATATTGCAGAGAAGCATATGGTTTGGCAGGTAAACTCTAGGTCTAGTAGTTTCTGGTGGGATAATTGGTCATTAAAGAGTCCATTGGCAGCTTTGGCTCCTAACACTTGTAAGAGCACTAAGACCTTGGTTGGGGAGTTCATAACAAATGGTCATTGGAACATTTGTAAGTAGAAGGACACTCTAACAAAGCAATTGGTCCATCACTTTAACTCCATTGTCATTGGCAATCAAGACAATGAGGATCAAGTGTTCTGGGAACTTTCTAAAAATGGCAAATGCACTAACAAGAGTGCATGGAATCTAGTAAGGAAGTCTAGACCAAAAGTGCAATACATCAACAAGGTATGGAACTCTATCCTTTTAAAATGTCCTTTTTGGTTTGGAGATTATGGAAAGGTAAACTCCCTTTTGATGAAGTGAGTACTAAGTTTGGCAAATAAATTATTTCTAAATATAACTGTTGCCTAAACCCTTCTACAGATAGCATAAATCATGTATTATAGAGGGACAACCTGCTAGTTATATTTGGAAACTATTTGAAAATGCCCTCGGTATCCTTTATCATCCCCACCCCATTAGATACATGCTTAACATCTGGTGTACTACTAAGCCCACCAATGATGTACATAGACTAGTGCTAAATATAACTCCTATTATCATATGTTGGTTCTTGTGGAAAGAATTCTGTGCGTGTAGGTATGGTGATAAAAAAAAGTTCAACATATATAGATTGCATCATCAAATCTCTTGGAGTGTTGAGGCTGCAATCAATAAGGCTTACCCCAATTGCAAACTCAAATGCCATGGAATAACTTCTGTGATTTATTTACAAGATTACAATGTGTTCGCAGATGCATGGTGGTCCAATGGAGGAAATCAGATAGGCACAAGGTTAAGATCAACACTGATGGGAGCTATCTCCAAGAAGAAGGAAAGGCAGGGCTAGGGGGAGCTCTTAGAGATGAGAATGGTGACATGATCATAGCCTTTTCAATACCTTTCAATGGTGAAAATCACAATCTTATTGAAGCTCAGGCAGCATGGACTGGTATCAATTGGTGCGTGCAGAATGGATTCACACAAGCCATCCTTGAGTTGGACTCTCTGTATATTGTAGATATTCTTCGTAAGGAGAGCACAACTAACTATAAACTGAGCCAAATCTCTAATAAGATTAGAGGCATTCTACACACATCTGAAATTCTGATTATGCACTGCTATAGAGAGGCGAACCATCTTGCTGCTTATTTAGCTAAAATGGCAACAAAGAATCAATAGGCTGCTTTCTTCTACTCCACCCAACATCTGCCCAGTGAAGCTAAGGGACCTCTTATGCTTGATAACGAACAGATACCTAGCATAAGGAACAAATACGATAAGGCCATTTTTTTGGTTAGCTAGGTGTGTTTTGTAATTAGAGGTGGGTGAACTATTTATAATCGCCTATGCCTCATCTTTTGAAAAGGTGTACTCTACCCTTGTGTTGTAATAACAAAACTCTATTTTTTAATTAATACATCACCCCCACTATAGCTGGGATTTTTTTTATTTTAAAAAGGAGGAATATATCGCAGCATAATTTGAAAGTAAGAGTGATAGTGGCACAATGAATGGGTTTTATTTTGTTAGCTGATCTTACTTTCTTTATTTCAAAATAACAGTGTCATTTTTACGCCGCACCTTTTTCAGAAAATAATTAAGTAGAAGACGATATAAGATAAAATGAGGTCATAATTTAGTGGGAGTTTCAGTTCTCTTCCTTTCCGAGTCTAGAAATAATTAGAGTTAATTAAGCTTCGCAAATGAAATACCATATTTCTGTGCGTGAACTTCAGGAAATCATTGCGATTTTTTACAACTAAATTATTGCCATTAAATAATTATCGCTAAAAGTAAATTTTTGTGTGCTTAGTTTTTAGAGGTTGCATTACGTGATTTTCATGCTTTCTTCCGTTGTAACGTGATGGTGTTTGACTCAAAAATTGTTACACTTTTTAAGCAAATCAATCAATATAGATGAAGGGGTAAATCGTAATCGAGAATAATAAACCCTAGGATCTTGATAATCAGCTCTTATGACAATAATATATATATATGAGAGAGAGAGAGGGGTAGCGATAATCTTAGAGAGATGAGAGAGATAGATAATTTTAGAGAGATGAGAGAGAGAGAGTTTTTCCTTTCCAAAAATGAATTGAATCCCCCCCTTACAAAGCTCAGACCCCCTTTATATAGTAGGGTCCTTCTTTAAATATTAAAAGACAGAAATAAAGTACATGCTATAGAGGGGCCGGCGTGACTATGAAGTCGTCCCTCTTATTATCCCTAAGCCGTCCTTCTGTCAGGACTCTCATATGTTTAGCGGTCGGTCGTGCTGGCTTAGGGACGCGGTCGGTCAAATTCGACCCCATACAGTTAGTCCATCCGCTTGTCGGGGTCGCAGCGAGATGCATCCTCGACGGGCGAAATCGGTACCTCCGTCTAGGGAGAGTTTGACTTTGTCAAAGAATTGTGACGTGACAGGTAGGAGACAGTAATCATGACTGTCAGAGCGTCGAAACAAAACGCCTTTCCCCGTATGACGTCAGCGTTCGCATGCGTCATCATTGCGCGTATTCTCTAGGCAGGAAATCAAAAGCTTTGGTGCTTGGTTTCCCGCACTAATTCGAAGTCTGCCTCTTCGATTCTGGTGCCACCCAACCCTATAAATAGGGGAAGGGTTTAACCTGATTCAAATTTTGGTCATTTGTAAAAGCATTCCAAACCTTCAGTGTATACTTTCGCATTCTGGTACATTTTCTTTCGATTGAGAATTTCTTTTTTCTTTGCTGCTGCTGTGTGCAACTTTTTCTCAACCGAGATCATGCCTAAACCTCGCCAAAATGACGAAGGAATCCCGGCGGCTGCTCCAGCGAACGTGCCGCCACCTTCCTATGGTGGAGAGGTGGAGGAAGAAGAGGACATCAGTCCTCTTACGGTGGAGGCACTCCTGCCAAAACATACCTTGTCTCGAAGCGATTTCAGCAAGGACTCTCCCACTCCGACTCCAACGCTTTCTGAGTCGTTACAAAATCATTTGGATGATCTCCGTGTGAGGTACGGCATACCTACCCACATAGAGATGGTTCCGGCGGGAAGGGATCACGTGGATGTTCATAGGCCGGGGTATTGTGCCTTTTATGAATACCCCTTTTTGATTGGTTATGGCCTTCCTCTTTTCCCTTTGGCGGAGGAGTTTTGCCGATTCTATAATGTGTGTCCGGCTCAACTTACGCCGTATACCCTGAAGGTGCTTCGGCTACTGGCCAAGTACGCGGAGTTGGCCAGATGTGAAGTCACGATCCATCACCTCCTACAACTTCAGTGCCTGTTATCTAAAAGGGACCATGGTGCATTTGGGAGGCCATGGTACGAAAGGATTGGTGGTCAAAACTGACGACCGAGCGAGCCGTGGATTCTGGCGCAAATATTTTTTCATTAGGACCGAGCACGTGGTCTCTAATCTCGCCGGATTCCCAGAGAGGTGGAATTCGAAATGTAAGTATTGCAGTTTGTTAAATTCCTTGTTACTGTTGCAATTCTAACCTTTGTATTGCAGCCATGGCTCATCCGCCCCGGACCATTGCCAATCTCAGGAGATGGGTTGCTGGCTCGCTTCCCCACGCGGAAGAGACCCGCACTTGGCCTGCCTTCATGCAGCGTTATGGCCCCAAAGTCCCTTCAGGTAGGTTTCTAATTTTTGCTTCGTAAATTCTGCAACCCTGCTCACTTCTTTTTATGGCGACAGGTCGAGGCGCTTCTAGGAAGAGGGCGCCAGTCCCTACTCTCAAGCGACCCGATGTTGCCTCAGATGCTCATGAAATATTAATCGAGTCTGTCCGAGAGGATCTCTCTCCAACTCCTTTACAGGGGGCTACATCTACGACCATGGTTATGTGGGAGTCGGCATTGTTGGCACCGGCTCTGTAACTCGTGGATGAGCCCTCCAATGGCGAGGAATCATTAGAAAGAAAATGGAGGAGGCTTGAGAATGACAAAGGGGTGGCCACCGAAGCCGGAGGAAGTGAGGTGCCTCGACCGATGCACAGACCTTCGTTCATGGCCGACGCCGTTCTATCTGGGAGGTCGGCTCAACAGAGGAGTGCCGCTCCCGGTGCTAGTTTCGCGCGTGCCGTTGAGGGGAGGTCGTCGACCAACGTTGAAGGACCTGGTAAGGAGGCTGAGAAGTCGGACTCTGACATCGCTCATGAAGATGTTGACGAGTTTGTGGGTGGCACTACCGCGTGGAGATGACGACGGATGGGTCCGACCGTCGTATTATGATTCTGGCAGCTTACAACTTGCTGTTGAACAGCGAGCAGAGTGCTTCATCCCTTACCCTGCTATGTGCCTCCCCCGAGAGCAAGACGCTCAGCACAGTGGATGATGCGGAGCTATCACGAAGGGTTGCCAGCATGGCTTTACAGGTAATCCTTATTTCCTTTCTTTCTTTTGCATGTTGTAAGACTGACCTGAGGCGTGCTTATTTCTGCTTTTCTTTTTAGACCCTCGTTTTGGAGGTGGAGAGGGGACGCCGTGAACAAAAGCGGACGGCCCTTTACAAGAAGATGCTAAAGAAGTATCGGAAGTACCGCTCTAAGCACCGAGCGACAGTTGAACGGGGGCAGTCCCAGTTGGAGCGCAGGGGGGTTGAACTGGAAGAGACGGATGGTGAGTTGATGAAGGCCGTGGCCCGTAATAGTGAGTTGGGGGTGCTCTTTAGGGCGAAGGATGATGAGCTCGAACTGATCCGTGGGGTGGCGGCGGAGAATGTCGACCTACAATGGAGGGTGGCGGATTTGACCATCGAGCTCGATGCCAGGATGGCGGAGATCAATGGACTTTCTCAGCCTTCCTCATCTCGTCCTTCGCCCGGTCAGAATATGCGGCGTAGTGCGCATGAGATGTGGATTTTTGCGGAGGCTAAGCTCGACGTGTATAGAGAGCTCCATGCTGCCGGCCGGGCGACGAAGGAGGAAGTTCAGGCACGGCGAGATGAGGCTCGTTCTGCTCGTGAAGCTTGTGGATATTATCCCGACTCTCCCGATGGGGAGTGTCCTGCTTCTGAAGACGTCAATTGCCTCGACTCGGGTTCTTGGTATAATGACGTTTATCTCCCAGGGGGTGACGAGTAGTTGTAAATTTGTATAATGTATTTTTTTAGCTTGTCAAATGTATTGGAGCCTGTCCGTGGGGGGTGAGTGTAAATATATTTTTGCTGTAATATAAATTTTACTTTCGCTGCTTCGCCCCTTTATTGCCTTCCCCTTCTTGGGCTTTCTTTTATAATGCTTATCCTCCGTAGAGGTTGCTTTCGTTGTTCGTTAAAAAGGTCGCGTCGTTGTTCGAGCGAGGTCGAACCGATGTCGATGGCCTTGGCCATTAGGATGTTGCTTTGACTGTCGTCGAAGTAGTATCCGTCGTGGTTCGGACGAGGTCAAATCGATGTCGATGGCCTTGGCCATTAGGATGTTGCTTCGAATGTCGCCGAAGTAGTATTCGTCGTGGTTCGGACGAGGTCGAACCGATGTCGATGGCCTTGGCCATTAGGATGTTGCTTCTATCTGTTGTCGAAGTAGTATCCGTCGTGGTTCGGACGAGGTCGAACCCATGTCGATGGCCTTGGCCATTAGGATGTTGCTTCGACTGTCGTCGAAGTAGTATCCATTGTAGAATGGAGATTAACTCTTGTTCGTGTAATGGAGATTAACTCTTGTTCATGTAGTGGAGATTAACTCTTGTTCGTGCAGTGGAGATTAACTCTTGTTCGTGTAGTGGAGATTTTACTCTTGTTCATTCAATGGAGAATTCTATACATACAATGGAGATCTGTTCGTACAATGGGGAATAACTAGTGTAGTCCCTTCATTATATTGGCCTGCGGACCATTTCGACTGGCCGATATGATGAATCTGCGCTCTGGTGCCACCGGATATCCCCTTTGCTGCCTCGTTAAAAACCTTCCCGAGAAAACCCAATTGGGACAAAACTCGGGTCAGGGAAAAAGAGTACGACTTAGGAGATGCCCTTCAGAAGTGGAAATATTTGAGGTGAGCGACGTTCCAGTTGTTTTGGAGTGGTTTTCCCTCCATTGTCTCTAGTTGGAACGCTCCTTTGTTTGCCGCTGCTACTATTTTGTATGGTCCGTCCCAGTTGGTCCCCAATTTTCCCTCATTTGGGTCTTTCGATGCCAGTGTTTTGGCTTTGAGGATGTAGTCGCTGACTTTGATCGATCTTACTTTGGCTTTCTTGTTGTAATATCTTTCTGCCTGCTGTTTTTGGGCTGTCATTCTTATATGGGCCATGTCTCTTCATTCTTTGTCTTTGTCTAGATCTTGCAATCTACTTTCGTCATTGTCTGCCCCGCTGGTATGGGAATATCTCAGGCTCGGCTCCCCGATTTCGACGGGTATGACTGCATCGGTCCCGTAGACCAGTGAGTATGGCGTTTTTCCCGTGCTGGATTTGGGCGTAGTCCGGTATGCCCATAGTACTTCAGGTAGTAATTTGGGCCATAGCCCTTTAGCTTCCTCGAGCTTCTTTTTCACTATATTCAATATTGTTTTGTTGGAGGACTCGGCTTGGCCGTTAGCGGCGGGATGATATGGAGTGGAGAATATCTGCTTGATGTGCCATTTTTCGAAGAACTCAGTTGTTTTCCTACCGATGAACTGGGGCCCATTGTCACAGCTGATTTCTTTGGGGATGCCGAAGCGGCATATGATATTTTCCCATATAAAGGCGATGACTTCTTGCTCGCGTATTTGTGCGTACGCACCTGCTTCCACCCATTTAGAAAAATAGTCAGTTAAAACTAAAAGAAAGCATACCTTTCCTCGTCCTGCTGGTAGGGGGCCAATTATATCCATTCCCCACTTTATGAAGGGCCATGGCGATGTGACTGAATGGAGGAGCTCCCCCGCATGGTGTATCATGGGGGCGTACTTTTGGCACTGTTCGCATCTTCGGACGTAATCTACTGCCTCTTATTTCATGGTAGGCCAGTAGTAACCGGCGCGGATGAGGTATTGGACAAGAGCGCGGTTTCCTGTATGGGCACCGCAATGGCCCTCGTGTACCTCTTCTAGTACTTGTCTTGTTTGATGCGGCCCGAGGCACTTAGCAAGGGGACCACCAAACGTTCTCTTGTAGAGGTCATGATTTATCAGGCTGTATCGGGCAGCATGCACCCGAAGCTTCTTGGCTTCTTTTTAGTCGTGTGGGAGTGTTCCGTCCTGCAGATAGGATACAAACTGGTTGCGCCAGTCCGAAGTCAAGTTTAAAGAGAATACTTCGACGTGGTCGATGGCCGAATGGAGGAGGGTGACCATATTTTCTTTATTGATATTCTTGGTGGCTGCGGCTAGCTTGGCTAAGCTATCTGCCTCGACATTTTGTGCCCTGGGGATTTGCTCGAAGCGACATTCGTCGAACTCAGGCATTAGCTTATGGATTTATGACTGGTATTTTTGTAGCCTTTGCTCTTTGATTTGGTAAGTCCCGGTGACTTGATTTACGACGAGTTGAGAGTCGCAGTGGAGGATGAGTCGACGGGCCCCGTATTTGATGGCTAATTTCATACCTGCAATCACAGCCTCGTACTTGGCCTCATTGTTAGTCATCTCGGGGCATCGTATGGACTGCGAATTATTTCACCCATGGGGACTTCGAGGACGAGTCCCAATCCCGATCCCGAGGCATTCGCAGTGCCGTCAGTGTAGAGGGTCCAAAGGTCAGTGTGGGCAGAGGCGCGGAGGGCCTCTTTTTCCACTTCTGGCAATATCCCTGTACTGAAGTCGGCGACAAAGTCGGCGAGTACCTGCGACTTGATGGCGG
The DNA here is from genome assembly GCF_001879085.1 of Nicotiana attenuata. Taxonomy (NCBI): domain Eukaryota; kingdom Viridiplantae; phylum Streptophyta; class Magnoliopsida; order Solanales; family Solanaceae; genus Nicotiana; species Nicotiana attenuata. The sequence continues at coordinate 3,807 of NW_017675950.1, read as the reverse complement.
TTCTTGGGTGGTACGTTATTTCATGCTCGCTAAGCTCTATGGCCTATTTGGCGAGCCTACCCGAGAGTTCGGGTTTATGTAGGATGCCTCTTAGTGGGAAGGTTGTTATTACTTTTATGGGATGGCATTGAAAATAAGGTCTAAGCTTTCGTGAAGCTACGACCAGTGCCAGAGCCAGTTTTTCGAGGTGTGGATACCTCGTCTCGGCATCTATTAAAGTTTTGCTCGTATAATAAATAGGGGATTGAGTACCTTTGTTTTTGCGGACCAAGACGGCGCTGACAGCGACTTCGGATACTGCTAGGTACACAAGTAGGCACTCGCCTGGGTCTGCTTTGACGAGCAGTGGCGGCGAAGATAGATATTCTTTTAATTTCCTTAGGGCCTCTATGCATTGGTCGTTCCATTGTAGCCCATGATCTTTCCTCAGCACACTGAAGAACTTGTGGCATCTGTCCGAGGACCGTGAGATGAACCTTGATAAGGCGGCTATTCGCCCCGTTAGTTTCTGTACCTGCTTCTTGTTGTTCAGAACCTCGGGTATAGTGTCTATGGCCTTGATTTGGTTCGAGTTGACTTCGATACCTCGTTGTGATACGAGAAAGCCTAGAAATTTTCCCGAGGCCACGCCGAAGGCGCATTTTTCTGGGTTCAACTTCATCCCATACTGCCTGAGTATCTCGAAGGCTTGTTTCAAATGATCGATATGGTCCTCCTTCTTTGCCGATTTCACTAACATATCGTCGATATAAACCTCCATTGTCTTACCGAGCTATTCCTTGAACATCTTGGTAGCCAACCTTTGGTATGTTGCACCCGCGTTTTTGAGTCCGAAGGGCATCACTTTATAGCAGTACGTCCTTTGGTGGGTGATGAAAATTGTCTTTTCTTGGTCTTCTTCGGCCATTAGGATTTGGTTATAGCCGGAATAGGCATCCAAGAAACTTAGCAGTTCGTGCCCCGCTATTGCGTCGATCAGCCGGTCGATATGGGGCAATGGGAAGGAGTCTTTTGGGCATGCCTTGTTCAGATCGGTGAAGTCTACGCACATTTTCTATTTCCCATTTTTCTTTTTAACCATGACCACGTTGGCGACCCATTGGGGGTATTTCGATTCTCTGATGGAACCGTTGGCCAGTAGTTTGTCCACTTCTTCACTGATTGCCTCGTTGATTGCGGCGTTGAATTTCCTCCTCATCTGCCGTACGAGCGGATAAAGTGGGTCGATGTTCAGCTTGTGAGTGGCGATGTCTTTCGGGATCCCCGGCATATCTGAATGAGAGAAGGCAAATAAATCTGTATGGTTAGTTAAAATTCGTGGTACTTACTTGGGTCGGAGAGGTTGTGCCCGATATAGGCTTTCTTTGAATTGTCGGTATCGTCCAGCTGGACCGGGTTGAGGTTCTCGACTGTCGCTTTGCAAGCTTCTACGACATCCGGGTCCCTAATGACCTCTATCTTCGGGTTGATTTTGGTTCCCGACATGGCTGATTGCTATGCTTCCGCGCTTGCTCCCTTCAGTTGTTTGGTATGTGTACAGTCTTGGGCGATCTGGTAGCATTTCTGGGCAGTACGTGGCTCACCTCGAATGCTGAATATTCCCCATGGGGTGGGAAATTTGATTACTTGATAGAAACTCGAGGGGACGGCTTGCATGGCGTGTATCCATGGACGCCCTATGATAACATTATATGTCGTTTCCTGATCCATGATGTGGAATGTGGTTTCTAGCGTGACTCCCCCTGCCAAGACTGGCAGTGATATCTCTCCGGAGGTTCGCTCTACTGCATTGTTAAAACCCGTTAGTGTTATGCAACGCAGTATTATCCTATCTTCGAGCCTTATTTGCATGAGAACTCTTGGGTGGATAATACACGCGCCGCTTCCGTCATCTACCATGATTCTTTTTACATCAGTATCAACAATGCGTAAAGTTATAACTAAAGCATCGTAATGGGGGAAAGACAAATCGTCGGTATCAGACTTATCGAAGGTGATACTGTCTTCGAAGTCTTCATACCGTTCGTGAGCGATCGTGCACTTCAACTTGTGTGTGGTGGTGAACTTTACATGGTTGGTTGCTGAGTCATCGCCGCCACCGACGATCATCTGTATGGTGCGTGCTGGAGAAGGTGGTTTTGGTGGTCCTTGGGATTGATCGCGTCTTCTAGCGAAATTAGCCCTTCCTTTATCGCTGAGCAGCTCCTTCAGGTATCCTTGGTTCAGCATTCTGACCACCTCCTGTCGTAGACCTATGCAATCTTCGGTCTTGTGTCCTCTTTCCTGATGGAACTTGCATAGGATGTTCGACCTCCTTACACTAGGGTCTGATTTCATTTTTTGTGGCCACTGCACCTTCGTGCCCAGCTTCTCCAGTGCGTACACTATTTCTGAAGGGGAGACGCAAAAGTTACGAGCAGATAATAATGGGGGCATACCTCTTTCATTCTGAAGTGGGGCGGCATGTTGCTGCACGGCGTCTGGATGCCTTGGAGGAGGTGGATTGGGAGTTCTAACGTAGGGCTGATGCCTTTCTCTGTTGAAGCGTGGGAGTTGTTCCCGTCGCCCATCGTTGCGTCGATCCCTCCTTACCTCTAATTGTACTGACGTTAGTCGTTGGGTTGGACCATTAAGATCGTCTTCATCCGCTCTTACTTCGGCGTAGTAGGCATTATGAATCTCTTCCCACGTGGTGGGGGGATACTTCATGAGTCGGTTGAGTAGCCTCTTGGTTGTTTTTGGTCCGTCTCTGTTCAACCCATTTTGGAAAGCTGCGACCGCCATTCCTTCTGATACGTTTGGCAGTCCCATTCTTACCCTGTTGAATCGGGCCAGGAAGTCCTTGAGTCCTTCACCTGTTGTTTGCCTGATGGCGAAGATATCATTGACCCTAGCTTCGGCCTTCTTTGCTCCTGCATGAGCGGTGGCGAATTTGTCCGCCATCTCTTCAAACGTTGATATCGATCTAGCTGGTAGCTGAGAGTACCACGTTAACGCCCCTCCTGTCAAAGTTTCACCAAACTTTTTCAGCAACACGGAGGGCACCTGTTCTTTCGATAGGTCATTGCCTTTTACAGCGGTTACGTAATGGATCAGATGGTCTTCCGGATCCGTGGTTCCGTTATATATTTTCAAGTACGGTGGCATCTTGAAGGTTTTAGGGATTGGATGAGGAGCAGCTTCCTCACTATACAGTTGCTCGACGAACCTTCCCACATCGCGTTTCGGCAATAGCTTAGGGGCACCAGGTATCTTGTCTACCCTTTCCTGGTGCTCCTTCATTTGATCACGGAGCGCTTTATTCTCGTTCTCCATTTCCTCCATTTTATTAAGGATGGTCGCGAGTGCACCATCACTTGCGTTGGTATCGGTGTGGGCGTTACTTGTTCGTACAACACTGGGTTCACCCGCGGCAGCAGCGATTTCTGCCATTGACGAGTCTTTGATATTTCCCTTAGGTGGTTTCTCGAGCATGTTGCTCAGAGCGCTCGTCAGCCATTCCTCTAGTAGCTTTTTGACTACTGGGGGTGTTTCCTTTGCTGCAGATGTAGAAGCCCCCCTTTCATGCAAAATCGTTAGATCTTCGAGTGAAGAGGGTGAGATCTCCCCCTCTGGTACATTACTAGGTGTTACATTCGTGGTATTTTCTCTACCGGCTTCGTTGAGGGAGTCTATGAGGTTGTTCGAGACATCTGCTATCATCTTCAACCTTGCTTCTTTCCCCGTCATTGTTAATTTCTATGGAGTCTGAAGGACAGTGATTGTTGTTTTTGATATCCCAGGTGTGAACTATGATTTCGACTACCG